>NW_014577583.1:0-44218 GCF_000485595.1 Priapulus caudatus
CGTGTGGGGCGCAAGTGTTCGGCATGACTGATTTCGTAACGAATCACTGATCCTCCTGAAAATTCGTCCTCCTTTCTTGCCACCAGCCTTCTCCCTTAGTAGACTCTTTCCCCCTCCTCCTCCACCAGCTTCCCTTCTCGCCCCTCCTTCTCCCCTTCTCTCTTCTCCACCAGCTATCTCCCTCCTGCCTCTCTCACAGCTTTCTCCCATTCCTCCTTCTCACCACCATTCTCTGCTTCTCCCCTTCCTCCTTCTCCACCAGGCTTTCGTTCCCCCTCCTCCACACCTTCTCCTTCTCCCGCTCCTCCTCACGCAGCTCCTTCTCTCCTCCTTATCCCGCTTCCGCCTTCTCCCCTCCTCCTCACCAACTCCCTTCCCGCCCTCTTCTCCCCTCCCTCCTTCTCCACCAGCTTCTCCCCTCCTTTCTTCTCCACCAGCTTCTCTCCTTCTCACACCACTTCTCCTTCTTCTTCAACCCCTCCTCCTTCTCCCAGCGTCTCTCTTATTACCGAGTGGGATATCTTCGAGGGATCATGGACTCCATCCATAGCAAATTCATTCTGATAATGTCCACCACCTTCTGCCCTTCTCCCCTTCCTCCTTCTCCACCTGCTTCTCCACCTCCTCCTTTTTCACCACCGCTTTCCCTTCTCCCCTTCTTCATTCATCCACCAGCCTTCTCCCTTCTCGCATTCCCACCAGGCTTCTTCCCCTCCTCCTTCTCCACCACCTTTTTCCCTTCTCCCCTTCCTTCCTTCGTCCACCAGCTTCCCCCTCCTTCATCCACTAGCTTCTCCCCCCTGCCTCCACCACCTTCTCCGCTGCCTCCATTATCCACAGCTTCTCCCCTCCTCTTTCTCCACCACACCTCTCCTTCTCCCCTTCCTCCTTCGCCACAGCTCTTCTCCCTGCCCCTTCTCCACCACCTTCTCCTCTCCACCTTCCTGCCTCCTTTCACGCATTTCTCCGCCTCCCTCCTTCTCTACCAGGCTTCTCCCTTCTTCCCTTGCTCATCTCTCGCACCAGTTCTCCCCTCCTACTGTCTCCCCAGCTTCTCCCCTTCTCCTTCTCCACCACGCTTCTCCCTTTCCCTTCCTCATTCTCCAAAGCTTCTCCCCTCCTCCTTCTCCACCAGCTTCTCTCCTCGCTCCTTCTCCACACACTCACCAGCTCCTCGCCTCCTGTACCGGCCTGAATATAGACAAACCCCGTTCCGATTTCTCCTAAATTCCCGCAGTCCACATCCTTAGACCCCTGGTACAACTCGCTCCCATCTTTGATTACTCGATGCGTACTAAGCCATCGAGTAACTAAGGCGAGAGGTGGAACCGGGTAGCCAGGTCTATGCCACATCCATGTCACCGTCACGCGCCCCAATGTATGCACTATTTTTTCATTTTTCTATGCTTTAATCCATTTAACTATTTTTTCCGCGCAATATAATAAATAATAATAAACGCAAATATTTACATGATTTATTTGTAGACTTGATTTCGTAACGGAACAATCACTTTGTAGACGTTGATTTGCGTGTACGAAAATCAGTCATGCGACACTTGGCCGGCCCTACTGCCAAGTGTAGCATGAGTTTCGCTAACGAAATCACTCGATTGTAGTAGCTGATTTTCGTAACGAAATCACTTTGTAGACTTGATTTCGTAACGAAATCACTTTTGGTAGAACTCATTTCGTAACGGAAAAATATCACTTTGCTAGGACTTGATTTCGTTGCGAAATCAATGATTATAGAGTAAGAAATAATGCGACAACTTGGACGCCCTTACGCAAGTGTAGCATAGATTATCCGTACGGAATCACTCTATTTGATTGTTAGTAGCTGGTTTCGTTCACGAAATGCACTTTGTAAAGATTTTTTTATTTCGTAACGAAATCACTTTGCTAGAGCTTTGATTTCGTACGAAATTATCTACTTTGTATGACTTGAATTTCGTTACGAAATCAAATGATTTAGTAACGAAATCATAGCTACACTTGGCGTAAGGCGCCAAGGTGTCGCATGACTGATTTCGTAAGCGAAATCAAGTCTAAAAGTGATTTCGTTAACGAAATTCAAGTCTACAAATAAATCAATGAACATATTTGGCGTATATTATATGTATTATATGTGCGGAAAAAATAGTTAAATAGATAAGATTAGAAAAATGAAAAAATATGCATACATGGGGGCGTGCGCTGCGCAAGGGGAGAAGGAGGGGGAGAAGGCGAGCTGGTGGAGGAGGAGGGGAGAGGGAAGCTGGTGGACGAAGGAGGACGATTTGTCAGGAGGATCAGTGATTTCGGTAACGAATCAGTCATGCGAACTTTGGCGCCCCACACAGCCAAGGTTAAGCATGATTTTCGTTACGAGAAATCACTCGCAGTAGCCTTGATTTCGTAAACGAAATCAGAGTCATGCCTACACCTTGGCGCCGCGCTCGACCGAGCTTTGTCGCATTTATTTCGTAACGAAAATAACGCTGCAGTAGTTGATTCGTCAACGAAATCACATTTGTAGACGTTGATTTCGCTTACGAAATCAAGGTCATGCTACACTTGGCGCGCCACGCGCGCAAGTAGACTCGATGCTTTTTGTCACGAAATCACTCGCAGTAGCTGATTCGTAAACGAAATCACTCGCAGTAGTTATTTCGGTAACGAAATCAACTCGGCAGTAGTTCGATTTCGTAACGAAATCATCTTTGGACTGTTGATTTATTGTAACGAAATAAAGTTCATGCGAGCACTTGGCCGTGCGGGGGCGCCAAGTGTAGCATGAAATTTCGATACGCAAATCACTTTGCGTAGCTGATTTCGTTACGAAATCACTCGCAGTAGCTGATTTTCGTAACGAAATTCACTCCAGTAGTTGATTCGTAACGAAATACTTTGTAGACTTGATTTCGTTACAAATATGATTTTCGTACGAAATCAGTCATGGCGACATGTTGGCGCCCCATGAGTTCCACCTGTGTGCGGATGCAAAAATCCCTCGCTCGGATCGGCGAGCACGCACCACGACGTAACGCGGACGCGCGCGCGCGCGCTACATACACACACAGCGGCGCACCACGCACGCACGCAACTGCACGCGACACACAACGCACACACACACACACACACACACACACACACCACCACACATAATATATCAGGAGTTAATAAAGACAGATTAACTCCTGATTATAACTCCTTTATTAACTCCTAATACATATATATATATACATATATATATATATCCCTATTAATATATAAATATAAATAGATAAATAGATAAATAGAAATGAGGTGTTCCTCTGACGCCTGGTGCTACAGTACGTAATTATGTCTGCTGAGGTTTACAGCGCATACGTTACGGTATCCATAGTAATGCCTCAACTTATATTAGTCGCGACGAATAGTCGACTATAATTGTGGATAATAAAAGGCGAAGATGAATAAAAGGTGAATATATATAATTTGTGAGATAGATAGATAGATAGATAGACAAACAGACAGCCAGACAGACTGGCATAGGTACCAGGTCTGTCATCCGAATGGCTTTGAGCTAAATCATATATCACTACTAATATTGCTAATATATTACGCCCGACTGTCAGTGCACTGTAGTAAGGCAATATAAGGGGAACGAAATTCGTAAAAAAAACTTCCGCTGCTTCACTATAATGAATGCACCTCATAAGCGCCACATCTTGCGGATAATTACTGTCGTGACCGTGTACGTAGGGCACGTTCTGTCAAGTACTGTGCGATAGTTTTTTACTACTGTGCACTGACAGTCGGGCGTAATATATTAGTAGTGATATATGATTTAGCTCAAAGCCACTCGGGTCACCGACCTGGTACCTATGCCAGTCTGTCTGGCTGTCTGTTTGTGTATCTATCTATCTATCTAGTCTATTTCTGCTATCTATCTATCTATCTATCTATCTATCTATCGTTTATCATATCGTATTTAATCTAACTATCTATCTATCTATCTATCTATCTATCTATCTCTATCTATCTATATCTATCTATCTATCTATATCTATCTATATCTATCTATATCTATCTATCTATATCTATCTATATCTATATCAATCTATCTATTATACCTATATCAATCATCTCTATTATGTGCTCTTGATATATATGTAAAACCTTGGAGTAATCATTCTGAAACTCCAATGATTACTCCAAGGTAAAACATAGATCCATACTGCTACCCACTAGACGATAATATCAGGATTCATGTCGAAATTTAACCATTAATACGTACCCCCTCAGAAGGGATCGAGCATACATGCCGTGCTGTCTTCGAGTAATAGTCAGAGTAACAGTGCTGACTTTAGGTAGCTGGCCTGGACTGTGCGGCCATGCAGGTTAATAAGCTCATCACGTGCCTACTGAATCACACGTGCCTACTGAATCACACGTGCCAGCTACGATAGGCTAGCACCGATGTGTACACAGACATATGTACCAGGGTCCCGCACAGGACATGTTACACCGGTTTGCACGGGTAATTAAGCGCGCGATGCGTAAACATGATTCTGATTCAGCATTACATGGCCACGTGCATACTAGTATCAGGAGCATATCAGTGGTGAATGAAAACTAATTTTGTTTTTATTCACATGTATTAATTAGTTTTAAAAATTATTAATTAAAATACATGTCGCAGGTAACTCACACAGAAATAGCGTTAGGACAATATAGTGTGGAGATATCGGTAATGTGCAGATTTTGACGTCTCACATCTTACTGGGTGTACAATCGTTTTTCTGCCTTTCTCCAAAATAAAAGTTTACTTTCTCTGCGGTCTACACGCTATAATCATTGTTCATATATGTTCTTCCTGAAGCGTTTTACAAAAGAGCAATGAACTGCGATAAATTTATGAGCAACTGCATAAATATAATCTCGGATAACATGCATTATAACAGAAGTAGATAATAGGGATAACCCTATTATCTACTCCTGATTAATGATCCAGAAACAGACAAATTGCACTTCCGTGCATAAATATACAGTCGTTGCCACCCATCGGGTAAGTACAGAATAAAAATAATCAAGAGTAATATAATACATATATTATTAGCTCTTGAAATAATCAAATAATTATTCACACACGCTGATTCTGCACCCTTCGCCTTGGTATAAAAGGCAGGGGTGGAACGTAGAGGTGAAAATGTATATGAGAGGAACGTAATTAAGGTAGAGAAAGGGAAGAGCGTAGAGGAGGTGCGGAAATAGGGGAAGGTCGCTGGTTAAAAAAAGGTAGGGATGACCGAGAGCGCAACAGCTGTTTACAAGATCGTTATTTATCGGTGACGATTTGCACCATCGTAAAACCCGTTCAGGGATTGCGGTAGAAGAAAGCAGGGGGACTACCCCGGGGGACTACAGCGCCCTGTCTGGGAGAGAGGCTTAGCACAGCACGTTGGGGGGGGATGGTGAATCGCCTGCGAACGATCTTCGAAAAATGTACCTTCGTTCTTCATCTGTAGCGCTGCGCTAGTCACAGTAAGTTATAAGAACAATCATGCAGTAGGATGAAGGGGCACATAGGATATAATAATACAATATAGCAATAACCATATAGATAAAGGTAATTATTTCCTGCTGAAGACACTATAAAGATGTAATTTTTCATTTGCTTTAAAATTTCGAAAGAAAACTGGATTCCCCTAGTTAGCATTTGGTCCCTTCTCCCAATATGAGCTTGGCACCAACCTGATCCCACATGTCCGCAACCCTAACTCTCCCTCCAGGAGTAATAATTTACAATAATCTTTGGTGCCACCCCTGAATCCCCTCAGACGAATATCAAATCTGAACGTGTTTCTTACGCTCGGGCTAATACAAATGCCCTACCAGTGTAATATTTGAACACTAAGATCGAGCTAACCGACATTCGCCCGCGTAGGTGTTGCGCGGGTGCATTGCGAGCCGTATGTATGCAATTATGATAATGACATGGAATTATAAAATTTAAAGGTTTGCTTCACTTCACTCACACACAAGCATTTCCCTTACTATATGCAGTTATAAATCAAACTTTTTTATTTGTGACAGATTTCTCGTGTGAAATATATGCCAGATAATATGGTGTAAACACTAGATTAATTGTGTACAATGTATTAGATTTGTATACATGTGTCTCCGGATATAAGGTTGGCTGATCGAGTGCGTATAGAGATGGAGGTGGCCACGCTGATGGGGTTCTAGCAAGTAGTTACGTTATCGACAGTCATTCACTGACCTCTTTGACATAGATTATTATATAGACGGTTTGGCATCTATTCCCGGTGATGGACAGCCATGGTTGAAGCGGAAAAGCCGAATAATTGTTTTAGGCCCAACGTTTCTGAGATTCATAATAATTATAATGTTAGTTTTGGTTGTTTAGTGTGATGTACGAGGTATTTGTTATAGCTGTCCGTGCGGAAATACCGCTTTCCTGTAGAACGTAAATAGTTAAAAAGTATGAAGATTGTGATTTCAATGCAAATATATTGCGGTTTAAGTGTGAAGATGTTTATAAAATGATCGTGTGTAAATGTTTCAACGAAATTTTATCTCGTGGTTTAGTTTAATCAAATTTCTTTCGATTTTTTTTGTACAAACGTTTTTGTAATTTTATAAGAGAAAGTGATCAATTAACTTTACACGTGTTATTATGAATATTCAATTCGAATGTAACGGTGATATAAAAGAAATACTGTTGGCCGAAAATCTTAATTTGTACTCAATATAATAATTTGGTCCCAGCATTCATTAGAGGTAGTTTACAAAGCGGTAGCATATCCGCAAAAAAATAGGTAGCACAAAATCGGTAGCACATAAATCGGTAGCACAATCCGCAAATTTCGAAATTATTAGGTTGAGTGGCACAACTGCAACCAATTTTCCTGTTACTGTTTGTACAAAACTGGTGGCACCTTGAATGACCACACTGGGAAGTCGTATTTCAGCTTGACAGTGGTAATCTGGAGTTCTATTCTGCAGTTATGAGTGCTAGCGCAACTATTAGTAGGCTTCACTATACGGTATCTCAGTATATACAGAGTTTGCTTAAATTTCTAATGGTTAGTAATACGTACCTCAACAGATGTGATATTTACATAAAATAAACTTTAAATACGCAGAATAATCATACACGTACACACGGTAAAATTCAACATGCTGGTAAATAAAATATGTTCAAAATGTCTTCGCTTACTTATGTCCCTGATTTTTTTTATATAAAAAAATATTAAAAATATTAAAAATTAGCCCTTCGGGGCAATTTTGTACATCACTGTTCCGGCCAGTGAACAAGCGACCAAGACCACATAAACCCTCATAACACAGGGTTTATGTGGTCATAAAGCAATGTCTAGATACGGTTGACATGTAGCGAAATAAATATTGGCCTATATATATATATATATATATATATATATATATATAATTTCATTGAGTAACCAGATGATTATCATCCATTTTAAGAAATTTAAAATAATTCACGATAAGGGTCAGGCAATAGCTGTAAAATATTAACAAGAAACGTAGCCTACACTGACCCACTTCTTCGTTGCATTCCAGTACACATTCCATTTCATTCCACAGAGAAATTATGCAATGATCTAACTTCGATGCATGTATATTACACCGCTATCATTATTTCATTCACTACTTCATTAGGTTCTTCTCTGTCCATCCAACCATTACACTGGACATTTTTCTTCGCATTACTGAGCGGCCTCCAGATCTACATCACTGTCTTGTATACCGTGGTTTGTAGCCGGCCATTAACATGAACTCGTAGCAATGTTCCTCTATAATTTTGATGACACGCGGTGGAAGTGCGTCCATCCACGCTGTTGCTGTCGCGTTGGAATCATTGCGGAACGTTCCTAAGCGATACACCTTGGGTGTCTGCGTGCCACTGACCTTTCCATGAGTGTTCACGTCCAACCATTCGTAAACGTTGGACGGGAGTTCCGGCAAGCCAACAAAGTCATAAAGTTGTTTGGCACTCTCTACGGGCGCTGCAGCCAAATCCTCGTACCTAACACGACGATAGCTCGAAGGTGCGCGCAGTCGCAGGCTGTTGCCTTGCACGAGATTTTTCAGTTGATCTGCGCAGTGGATCTTCACATTTGCACGTAATCTCTCGACTGATGCGGAGACGTTCTTGGAGAGGTTCGGCCACCAAGACCGGAACATGCCTCTCGGATCACGGATGAGATGAATTATTTTCACGTCGAGGATAGGATGTTCAAGCAATGGTTCAAGGTCGCTGATGTTTGCACGGATCACCTTAATCGCAGAATGCCTGTACGTGTTGCAGACCGCTGGCACCACCTTAAATCGTTCACTCACCTTTTCCGTCAAGATTTTCCTACATTTCGGTTCCATCTTCATTGCCAGTTGTGTTACCAAAGTCAAGTAGTTTAGTCAAGGAAAAGAAATTCCATATTGGTTGGTAGTCCTTATTCGGTTTGCACAAAAACAAGCTCGTGAGAAGAGATCGCTGCCTTGCGGCCTTTTGTTCGAACGACAAGTTAGCGTAGTCAGTCACTCTACTTTCAAGTGCGTGAAGCGGTTCAAAGACATAATACACATCCGCGTTTTGATTGAATATTTCGCCCGTGAACGTAGATCCTGATCGGTAGCGCGTACTGATGAGGATGGCCTTCTTTCGTTGTTGTAGTGGTTGGGGTCTTTCAAATTTCCATTGATTTCCTGAAGCACAAAGCAACATTCACACAATACTCAAGTTATACTAAAACATGGAGTTGTTATTTATGCTATACCTACGTTACCTGCGTTTACCTACGTAAAATGCTAATAAGTAACTATAGGCATACATTTCGTTGGCATTCAGGGTCGGCGTTACTGTGATAACCTAAAAGTGATTGTCAAGTGATGCCCGTATTGATGCGGCATTAATGCATGTCGATCCCGATATTGCAGTTCATTACTTGTAGTATTTCGAAGACAAGAGGATTTATTTTGTTAATAATTGACACACCCACACGCACGCACGCACGCACGCACGCCACACACACACACACAGCGGCACACGCACACACACACACACACACACCACACACACCACACACACACACACACACACACACACACACATATATATATATATATATATATAGAGAGAGAGAGAGAGAGAGAGCAGAGAGTAAAAAACACATGGCACAGCCACGTAGATAGAAATTTATACTATAGAAAAATATGATTTAAGTGTCAATTTTTTATATACAATAAATGGCGTATAAAATAACTGACACAATATTCTATTTTTCTATGCTATAATATATTTTCATATTATTATTATTTTCTCTCTCTCTCTCTTTCTCTCTCTCTCTCTCTCTATATATATTATCAACAGCGTATAAAGAAGGCCTTCTTTATACGCTCTTGATATTATATATATATATAAATTGTTAACACAGTCTATACATATACGGCGTTTCTGTGTGACACTAAATATTTTTTACATAGCTTTATCAGAATATGGTTTTTTAGCAAACATACCTTTGCTTTCCATGTACATATTACTATTGAGAAATAGTAGCTTGACCAGCCATATCAAAACGAATGCTGCTATTGTGCTAACCAGTCCCTTTTGTAGAAGAATCGACTGATTCGCCCTGCAACTTGAGGGTCGGCCACACCATGTTCAACTTATATGTGTCGTCACATCTGCTCTAAGTTTTCACCTGTGAAATGAAATTAACACCGATAGGAATACGCAACTCTGATTGACTTGGTAGGTACTGTGCCTACCCATTTTATACCAGGGGATGATTTTCTGTGCCTAACGGAAAAGTCTACAACTTTAATTTCTTAATTCTCTTCTTCTTCTTCTTCTTCTTCTTCTTCTTCTTCTTCTTCTTCTTCTTCTTCTTCTTCTTCTATATACTGAGCTGGGCTCTTAAAAAAGCGTAAGTAGCTCAACGATACTAGGCGTGGTGGTGGCGCACAATGTCTCAATGTTAAATCATACATTAATTAATTTAATTAATTTTAACATTGCGCATATAACATTATTGCGCATTATGCATGTATTTAAGCAATTGAAATTAGAAATCTTTTGCACGTTCTACCAGCTTGCAGCTGGCGCACTTGGTGTATTAGTAAGTAGATGACTTCTCTAAGTGTTGTGTTTTCGGAAACTACGTTGACGCGAGTTAAGAATATATTTTGACACATTTAGGCCATTGTTTTATTCGTTACTTTTTTCGGTCAACGTAACTGATGTGTGGCCTTGTAACTATCAGCATGTGATCTCATTAACGCTATCGATGTATAACATGCTGCCACGGCGATATATGCCCTACCACATCCCTCATTCTTCTATCACCCGTGTCTTCTAGCGCCTTCCAGACTCTCGCCCCTTTCCCTATGCTATATGACATATGTTATATCCGTTCCTTTCCTCAGCCTCCCCTCACTCGATCTCTCTTCCTCTCTCTTTTCATGCCCTATTATTTCTTCTGTTTATTATTGATATAAAACCAATTTCCTCTTTCTGACCAATTTTCCAGTTCTATTCATGATAGTGCTCATACAAAAACACCACCACGTTGCCTACAAGTAAAAACAGACCTAGACTATTAACAAATCTTGAGCTTTTATGTTACGATTACCTATAATGTAGGTTACATTGTGATATTTTGATGACAATTGATCAAGCCTTGGATCGAACTACCCAAGCTCTATATTCTATGAAGAGCCCACAGTACAGGGAAGAAGGTACAGATTTCGTTGAACGTATTGAAGGTTTCTAGCTACCACCAGAGGCTTTTTATCCCTCTGTAGCTTATGTGTCCTATAGAGATACACACAAGGATTGGTATTATATACCATATATGTCACTTCATAAATTAATACTTTGTTACTCACTAACTGAAAATGGGCATGCATGCATATATGAATTTAGACATTTTAGATGTCTCTCATGATGAAATCGACGTCAAACAATATCCTAGCAATGAGCGGCAGTACGACTGGAAAAGCTTGGGACACGCTTTTAATTGTGTTACAAACGTTGGTAAAGCGATATTGTAAGTGTCTTTAGGTAAACGTGATGTGCCATCTATATGCCTCTTCTGTAGTGTATTTTATACACCGTACAGACTGCAAATTTGATCCTACATCAAACTAGTCCGGCGAGGCGCGCGCTAAATTTTTGCTAAATGTACGCTGCGGTTTAGCGCGCGCTGGCGCGGGCCTGGCCCGGACTAGTTTGATGCAAAATCGAATTTTGCAGTCTGTACGGGGTATTAAAGACTGAACGTCGCCTGCCGCGGACAGCTCTGATGCCTCCGGGGTGATCAGACCTGTACATTCCACCCTAAACCTAATGCGTTTATTGACCTTAACGTGAACCATCGTTAATGTTGTTGACGGTGTTTATGTCGTCATAAACACATGACCTACGGCCGTGACAGAGCAAGTACATCGTTAAAAGGGGGCTTATGTCGGGCTTGCGAGCCGACTCGACTGGAAGCAACTGGCTGCAATTCACTGCGACTGCAGTGCTTATAAGCCGGTCGTCTGCGACGCGACTGCCTGCGACTGGCCGCCACTAGTTGCTCGGAATAGAACAATGGGCAACTGGACGCAACTATAGTTGCTGCCGATCGCTTCCAGTTGCTCGAAATCCAGTTGCTTCCAGTCGAGTCGGCTCGCAAGCCCGACATAAGTCCCCATTAACGATGTACTTGCTCTGTCCCGGCCGTAGGCTGAACAAATTCCTAGGGGGGACAAAATTTCATCAGTCAACTGTGTAATGATGAGCGACAGGCGCAGCTCTTGATCGACGTCCATAGTGTGGTAGGGGTGGGTCTGAGACAATTAAGGCTTTCGCTGATAAGTGACCAAAAAAATCACGTTCTGGTTATTTACGATTATTAGCTAAGCGTATTTTTTTAATTTTGCTCCAAAATCTAAGGGGGCAGCTGCCCCCTTGCCCCCTTCCCCAGAGGCTATATACGCCCCTGTCTGTCTACTCCTATGCAGCATTTTAGCCGTTTAGAGACAACTGACGCGGATGCTCTATATTTATAAACAAGAGCTAATAAATACATGTATTATTAGCTCATGATATAAAGCATTCTAGCCGTCTAAAGATAACAGATGTGCTTGCTCTATCAGTAGGCCTATGCAGCATTTTTGCCGCTATAAATATGGACAACAGACGTGCTTGCTTTATCGACATGCGCCATTCTAGATGTCTGTTGACAACGCGGATGTGTATGCTATCGATATGCAGTAACCTTGCCGCCCATATTATTATAAACAACAGATCGACGTGCTCATTCATCGATATGAAGTACTCTGGCTGTCTATTGACAACGGTTGTACTTGCTGTATATCTAATTATCTATATACAACATTCTTGTCGCCCCCCCCCCCATATAGAAAACCCGGCCTGTGCACCCGCTGCGTTATTGTTGCTTATTAGTATCAAGAGTACATAATAGAGATTTTGTTACATAATCTTGATACATAATCTCTATTGTGTACTATTGTTACTATGTACGCCCTATACCTGACGTGACTAGTTATATTGCATAGACATCGTGTTTTGTCAAAAATGTGATGATGACGTCTCATATATTTCGATCTGAACTCTTCGGCTGACCTCGTGCGTGCGCGTTTGTTTGCTCGTTGTTTGTACCTAGAACCGTTGCTGTTG
Organism: Priapulus caudatus; assembly: GCF_000485595.1. Taxonomy (NCBI): domain Eukaryota; kingdom Metazoa; phylum Priapulida; class Priapulimorpha; order Priapulimorphida; family Priapulidae; genus Priapulus; species Priapulus caudatus. Next base: position 12,692 of record NW_014577583.1, read on the forward strand.
TGCTCCACGCTTATAATATAATAAATGTTATGCTATAATGACGGATTAGCTACCAACACAACACCAACGAACGCGACCAATTACTCAGCAATTTAAACACTTCCATCTGAATTCACAATCAAACTGCGCATGCAGCTATTCTGTATATACTCAATTGGCAACTTGGCGTCGCAGTGCCTTTCTCTCTGTTAAAACGAACCCTGTATCGAAGTTTATAGCATCGAAACCGCGATCGTGCATACTCACCGTGCGTATGTGTGAATAGACCCTACACGGATCTACATCCTCGCTAATCCCTGACGCGTCAGGCCACAGGTCCCGAAACGTTGCGGGTGCTACGTGCGTGTGTCACTGTCGCCGCCAGCGATCCTGCTCCTGATGCGAGCAGTGTCGCTGCAACTTCGTAAATAGGCTAGTAGTCCCGGTATACAGCAGGTTATTCTTATAACTGCGGCGCCCCGCACGTGAATGCGAGCTACGAAGCTTGACGAAACAGAACATTGGTTCTAGTTAGAAGACCACGCAGGCAGATCGGAATGGGAACGCCGCGCTAATATGAACGCAAATGATTTGTCCATTCATCTGCAGGTTCGCGGTGAGGAAGCGCATGCTGGAAAGCGCGTGACACATTTCACGGCGTGAAACAGTGTAATGGCTACAGACTGCAGACTGCAGACGCGCTGTACAGTTATAGATATCTATCTAATGGTCCGCTTCGTGCACGTATTTCGTGCGCTCGAGGGAATGAATATGCGCCGTGAATAACACGCACGGACTGAGGTAGAATGATCGATGCCGCCTTTTGATGCTCATGCACACTGAAGGAACAACGCCTCAAGGACAACAAAGCGTATTATGTTGAGTATCGACCGATACGGCCTACGGCATTTTACTAGCAGCATGCTGTTTATTGCACAATATAACTATGGGCTGTTTTTACATTCTTTACTGTGTAGTATTAAAACGGATATAGCGCTCCGGAACGGAAGTATTTCACGTGCCGCCGCACATGCTTGTATGGTCTAACAAAATTGCCATCGCACTGCGTGCGGTTTCACAGTGTTATAAACTTATTAATCCTAGTTATTCTATCCGACGTCGTGCACGACGTTACATGTGTTTCACCACGACGTCACACGTTTTTTCCCCGCGGTCACGCGTTTTCAAACGCGACGTCACACCTTTTCAACCACAACAATATGCGCTTTTAAATACGACGCTATGTGTGTTTTTCAACCACGACGTCACGCGCTCTCAACCACGACGTCATATGTTTTTCAACCCCGACGTCACGCGCTTTCAACCCCGACGTCACGGGCTTTCAACCACGACGCCATACGTTTTTCAACCACGACGCCATGCGTTTTTTAATCACGATGTCACGCGTTTTTAACGACGCCGTCACGCGTTTTTAACCGCGACGTCACGCGTTTTCACCCATGGCGTCACATGTTTTCAGCACGCGGCCACGCGTTTTCAACTACTACGTCGCGCGTTTTCGAACAACTACATCGACCACGATATTGCGCAACCACTAACGCGTGTCAACCACGATATGTCTCGTGTTTTTAACCACGACGTCAAGCTTTTTTTACCACCACATCACGCATTTTCAACCACGACGTCATGCGGTTTTTCAATCACGTCACACAAGTAACGCGCATCATATCTTATGATAAAAAAACACAAATTTTATGTCGACATTAAAATCATCATCACTGGCATTGCAAAAAACTGTGCAATGCATAATGAACAATAAACATTTCCTTACTTTCTTTGTCATTCAAGAAAGAATTTGTAGTCCATCATGCACGATAATGGCTACATAACAGGAAATCTATTATGGAGAAGGACGCGTTTAAAATAGGAAAAAAATTGGAAGATATCATCCTGCGAACAAGGTTAGCAAATTGGATGAAATATTTGCTGCTGTGAATGCAGAGCTCTGCCTACACTGACGCTGCTGCACAGGGAACCGCGCGCGGACTATCAATGTGATTCACCCGCCGACTGAATATCCAGGATATAATCAAGAGCTAATAATACCTAATAATAGGTATTATTAGCTCTTGATATAATTATGTTATTCATGATACACAGCTAAGCATGTAGCTGAGCTGTTTTGCCATTTTTCCAGTATGACCTCGTGCTGGTGCATAATTTTAAATAGTGAAATATCAGGTTGGCGTAGGCCTATATCTTAATTTGTGTGGACCGTAATAAACAGACAGAACCATTTTTTACACTAATGTTATCAGGAGTAAGATAATATAGATTATCTATATTATCTTACTCCTGATGTTATGACAAACGACGTGTAAAACCAATATAACGAACACACGTGATTGTGTTTACCTGGGTAAATTCTGCACGCATAAGCGGATCGATCTCTATATAGCTTCCTCCGGTGAACAGGCGATCGTCTCCTTCGGATATAATTTAGTAACTACAGGCATTATCCGTGGCAAAATTGCGCTTTTAATCCAGTCCGTATCAATTATTACCTAGACACGTTAGCGGGCGTGCATACGCGTGGCGGGGTGCGTATGCGTAAGTGCGTTAGTGCGCGTATGAGCGCGCTCATGCATATCTACCCCAACCACTGAATCTATTCTATATATAACTATATTATATAACTGTTATATATAGAGCATGCAGTGAGCCCATCAGCAGTACTAGTACATCACAACAACAATACCTCACCACCATAGCCTTGGTGGAATACAACAGTAACCAATGGCAATGCGCTATGCAACATGCCAGAGCCGCTAGCATGCTAGGTCTAGTACTATAGCCCCAAACTCCACGACAGGTGGCGCTCTCGCTCTGGCTCAATACTACTCAATACTTTGCTCAATACTACTCAATAATACTCAGTATTATCCTGAGTGTGGGAAGGAGGCGCTGCATGCAGTTTGCTATAGCCCGCGTACTGTTGCCGCAGGCCTGCCTTCTCTGGCCTGCCTGCGGCAACTGTACGCGGGCTATAGTACTAGAGCTACTAGCATGCAAGAGCGTTATAAACATGCTCTGCACAGAGCATATAAATCAGAGCATATAATTTTGCTCTGCTCTGCATCAATGAAAAGTATATTTTTAGAACAAATTAAAGAAATTGGAAGTAATTGGGCAAATGAGGCTTTAGAAATCATGAGTAATTATGAAAAGTAGAAGTTAGAAACAGTAATTATGAGAGATACCATGAGGTCTGGCGAGAAAACAAAAATGAAAATGATAAATATATCGAAAGCTATGTATTAAAGCCATATAGGCCCTATGACAAAACTGTCATTTGATGATGCATGCTTTGTGTTTAGGTGTAAGACGTGCATGATTAACTTAAAAAGTTATTTAAAAAATAACTACAGTAATGATATATGTGATTTGTGTGACGAAAGGAAAAAAGAAAATTTGGAACATTTATACTCGTGTAAGGTATATAGAGATTAGAGGGTATAATAAAGGGGAACGAGTAGAAGATTGGAAAAGTGATGACCCGAAAATACTAAAACCAGCACTAGAATATGTTAGAAAGGGTTCAATTAGAGAAAGTAAAATAATTAATGCTATCTTGTAGACAGAATTTCCTTATCTACAGGATTTCCCCGCACATTCCAAGAGAATCAGTGCCTTGTGAAATACAAGAGCGGGACCCCAAGATACAAGATACAAAATACAAGATCAATGGCTCTGCAACATGCTGCCCTCTACTGTTGTAAATGGTTGTAAAACATCTCAGGTGCCGATGTCACGTGATATAACATGTCTGCGTCCATAATACACTTCTGTGGCACAAGCACTGAAGCAGTACTACTAGTACTACTACAGATTGCAGTGCAAAATATATTTGCGCCCAGTTCGGTTATATTCCATGAATATCCAGTGAAGATAAATGCAACACTGCATTGCTGATTCAAATTCAAAATGGTATATAACACGATATCATTCATGGGTCAGAACAGAAGTACAGGTAGTTCTGTTGAGTGACGTGAGTGTTGTCTGACTGAGGAGAAGGCAGCTGATTGTACCATCAAAGCGTACACAATCAGCGGCGAATTCTTGGGCAGTGCAAGAACAATGGCATGAAGGCACAGAATTAGACACATGTAAATAATATCGCTAAATGCAATGAGTAATCTGAATTACAGAGCAAAATCTGATAAAAATACTTACAGCCGATACGGTCATCCAAGCAGTGAAAAAGGGGATCGACATAGCACGCATAACATGGATATGTCACGTACACACCAACACCAAAGTGAAAGCCATCGGCATAAGGAACGCTACCGTGATAAACACAAATCAGCGTCATCTTACTTGAATAACGAGCATGATAAACACAAAAAAGGTTCCATTTCTGATAGTTTAGAGGACTGTGATGATAACAACTCTGACTTTGATTGGGAAGCATATAGATCATCACTGAACCGAATTTTCTTTACAGACACCGACCCTATTAAAGTAGAGACCCCTGACTACCATAGTTTTTGGGCATTTTTAAAGAAATTCCAGGCTTTCAATAAGATGAAACGTACGACAAAAAAGTTAGTGACAAATGTATTATCCAAGACTGTGCTCGACCTTCCAGCTTGTTATGATAAGCGCTACCGAATTAACCTTGCGCTCGCAAAAAACATGGATGAGATGAGGAAAATAGCATCAACCACAACAAAAGGTAGAGAACTCACTGTCACACGACTGTCACAATTTAAGTACATTCTATTGTGTTACATGGATTTTTGTCAGAAGCAAAAATTTAACAAGTTGAGACAATTAAAAAAAACGCAGGAGAACTTGCCCATTTTCAAGTACAAACAGGAAGTCATTAAGGCTGTTCATCAACACCCTGTGGTTGTAATTGCTGGAGATACTGGATGTGGGAAGTCTACCCAGGTAAATGCTCTATAATATAAAATTGTTTAAATATTGCAAGTATTAGGTCATTGTAAACAGCATAGTACCATCATCACAATTAAATTGTGCCATTAATTTCGATATAGGTAGTTGAGTTCATGACATGGAATGATTTTAATGTATAAATAAAATGCATACGTAACAAATTTCGATATATGCACTTGTCACAAGTATCAGTTGTAGTTATTGCTATAAATGAGTAAATAGCATTGAAAAAAATTAATTTGAAAAAAATTAAAATATTTTCTTAGATATCTACCCTACCTTCTCCTGGCTATGTTCCCCCAAACATGATACTTATTTTGTTTGGCTTATTTGGCATATGTGTATGTGTGTGCATGCGTGCGTGCGTGCGTGTGCATAATATGTTTTCCATACAGAGTTTTTAGCATCATAGCTTTAGCAAGTGCTAATATGGGTGCTAGCATATGGGTGTGTGTTTGTTTGATTGTTATGCAGGTTCCCCGATATCTATTGGATGCTGGTTTCACCAATATTGCATGCACACAGCCACGGCGAATCGCCTGCATGTCATTATCGAAACGAGTTGCGTATGAAACACTGAATGAGTATGGTTCCAAAGTTGGGTACCAGATAAGGTAAACCTGGATTTGTTATATTTATACCATTTAAATCATAGTTTATAATTATTAAGTTGAATAATATAAATAAAGTTAATCTGCAGCTGTAACAGTAAATTATATAATAAAGTTGAAACAGCCGATAAAGCGAGCGTGTTAAATCTACAATAAATGAAACAATCCAATTTTGGACCAATGCCCATCAGTGAAAAGACAGTAGACCTTACAGCACAAAGAAACATCCTGGTTTAAAGTTATGAATGACTGCTGTGTATGTGTGTGTTAGAGCAATCGCTCTGTACAATTGGTGTATATTAGCATTTTTCAGCAAGGGAATTTTATATGACTATCATGAATAAGTGTCTATTATGTAGGTATTTCGGTGGATATATGTCATATGACATAAACTTTAACAACTAACTTCTATCCGCAATGCGGATGTAGATTCAAAATCATTAGATGTATGCAATATATATATATATATATATATATATATATATATATATTATATATATATGCAAATGTCAAATATAACTCTGTCTGGTGTGTGCTGCAGGTTTGAGAAGCACAAGACACAGCACACGCGCATTCTGTTCCTCACGGAGGGGCTGCTGCTGCGGCAGATGGAGACTGACCCTGAGCTCTCTGCTTACACTCTCATCATTCTCGACGAGGTCCATGAGCGCCACCTACACATGGATTTCTTACTGGGAGTCCTGCGCTGTCTAGTACAGGTGTGAATTACAGGCTGTTATTGTACAAATGCCATAATGCTTTTTACTGAAAATGAATCTGCAATTCGTCTCAGGCAAATTTGATATATATTTGTTTTAATTTTGGCTTTGTTACAAGCATGTGGCCATTGTGTTGTTTCAATGATAATGTAAGTGTAACTGTGTTTGTCTTGATATAAAATGTATGTACAATAATATCAGGGGTTAATAATGACAAAATTTGTCATTATTAACCCCTGGTAATATCCATGAACACGTTTCTATTGCCATGATACAAAATTGTGATTATACTGTGCTCTGACCTTGTCTATACTGTTTATCAATAAATTGAACAAATTATGTTTATTACAACAATTTCACCTCATCATGAAAAGGCAATATTCAATAGTAATGCAGTGATCATTACTGGTATATCAGCAATTGGTTTCTCCGATTTAAAGCATCGAAAAGACCTAAAGGTAGTGTTGATGTCAGCTACCATCAACATCGAATTGTTCTCAGAATACTTTGGCTCTGCCCCAGTTGTCAAGGTGCCAGGACGTCTATATCCAATCAAGCTAAACTATATGTAAGCCAAACATATATATACTAACGTTGTAAACAGATATAGATATTTCCAGATCGTAATTCTAATTTTTTTATGCTGTTATATATGCAAAACTGGTAAAGGCTACATAAAAACCCGTCAATTTTGTGTTTCATTAGGGAATCAAGATTATTCAGTTAATTGTATATGCCTGTATCACATTTCAGGCCTGCCAAAAATCCAGAGACGAAAACTGAGCGATTGGATCCATCACCATATGTTCGCATTCTACAGATGATTGACAATAAGTACCCAGCAAGCGAAAGAGGTTATAGTCATACTAGATTTGGTAGTGTTGCGCAAAATTGCCATGAAGGTTGCTAGCTGACAATGGGCTTATTGGTAAAAAGATATTGTTAGGGGTATCTTACAATAAATATGTTGGTTTGTGATTGTATCAGGAATCAAATATTTATTTTGGCATGTGTGTCCCCGCAAAGTTAATCACAATCAATACAAAGGTGTCATTTTTGGTCTTAATATATTTTTGTATTGCCTCTGATGAGAAAATACAAGTAAAATGTCATTATTAAACCCTGAAAAAACGAGCATTATCCCTGAGAAGACAATATAATATATATATTATATTGCAAGAATATGAGGATAGTTGTATTCCCTATCAGGTGGTTAATATAATAGCCAGATTATAGCTTGAGGTCTGTGAATTCAGGTGATATGCTGATTTTCATGTCGGGGATGTCAGAGATCCAGATCGTGGTGGAGGCAGTGAAGGCATATGCAGAAAATAAGCAACGCTGGATCGTGGTTCCGCTGCATAGTGCACTCTCCATAGCTGAACAGGACAAAGTAGGTGTTTGAAGATGTCACCATGCACTGCCACGGTTGCATGTCCTATACTTGTGGTGTGAGTGGTGGTGTTGGTGCCCACTGAATGCCTGAGAAATCAGTACATTGTATGTTGTAAACTACCTTAAGTTGGAGTGATTAGTGTAATAAAGGATATATATTTGGTAATTGTTGGAAAAGTAAAGGTAACGTAGAAAGGAGGGGAAAATGGTTGGAGAGAAAAGCATGGTTGTTCATCTAGCTCATAGGACAAATAAATAGTTTGGAGAAATTCGGAATGTATGAGTTATCATGGGGAGAAATTTTATAACAAGGCAAATTTTATATTGACTTATTTGGTTTTGAATTACCAGGTTTTTGATGTGGCACCAGAAGGAGCTAGAAAATGTGTTGTATCTACCAACATTGCTGAGACGAGTGTCACAATAGATGGTATCAGGTATGTGTATGTCAGAAAAAAGATGTTCTCCTTACCCTCATAGCATTTCACAGTTATATGTCAGTATAAAATTGATACGGAAAAATGTGCCGCCATCTAGTATGAATAATAGGTACACATGATATGTTCTTTTAATTAGACAATATGGATACTTTAGTATCACTGCTGTATAGCTTGTAGTTACTAAAATACCCATATACATACATGTATATACATGCGTGGATATTCGTGGGTGCATGTGAATGTACATAAATATATGTAAAAACATGCACATTACATGCTACATACAGCATGGATTCCTTATCACCAGAGTATGCAAATACACTGCAGAGATGCAATTAGCCTCAGTGTATACACCCAGAGTTGGGTACACTTTCCAGATAACGAAAATTTTTATTCCTGTTTTGTGTGTCACAAGTAAAGTATAGTTTATGTAATTATTGAAATTAACTGTTATGACTTGATTTGAAAACATGCAAAGTATAAAGGATTGTCTTCCTATTGCTGTTGAAGTGGGGATTTGCATATTCTGATTGCATTTCTGACTGCATAATGTCCACATATTTCAGGTTTGTCGTAGACTCTGGCAAGGCGAAGGAGATGAATTATTTCTCCCAGTTTAAGATGCAGCGTTTGCAGGAGTTCTGGGTGAGCAAAGCCAGTGCTGAGCAGAGAAAGGGACGAGCAGGTGAGCCTCCCTACCAGTACTTTCTCTAACTTAACACAAGTAATGTATATAGGTGTGCAGCTAATGTTAATATAATAGACCCAAATCAGACTCACACTGCTCTTCCTCTATTTGCGCTTGTTAATTTCGTTTCTTTGATTTAATTGTGACAAGATGTATTTTTGTATATGATGCATGTTGGTTGGTGAGAACATTCCCTGCAACATTTCATGACAGTATAAAACTATTGATGCTTTCTATCCGGGCTGTAAACCATACGACTATGATGTCTAGCAGTGGGTGTTTCCTATTCAAGTTGTAAGCCATGCTACCGTAGTGTCTATAGCTGTGGCTGAGGTATCATGCTATTGGGATCAATAACCATCTATATTTATTCTATAACATCTAGGCAGAACAGGTCCAGGAATCTGCTACCGTCTCTACACGGAGCAGGATTACGAAGCATTTGATGACTACACAATGCCGGAAATTCACAAAGTGCCGTTAGACTCGCTCGTCCTGCAGATGATTGCCATGGGCTTGTCCGATGTCAGAACGTTCTCATTCATAGAGGCGCCATCTAGTGCTAGTATTGAGTATGCAGTGCAGAGTCTGAAGGAGCATGGTGCGCTTACACAAAGTGAAAAGCTAACGCCTATAGGTAACAATGATAGATTATGATTATTATTATTATTGAAGCCTTATTACACCGGTACAATTTGCACTGAACAACATTAGAAACAGGTTATCTGCATACACACGTGCATAATAACGACACTGTATGCGACTCTTCCAGGACAGATGCTGGGAAAGCTTCCCGTTGAAGTTGTCCTAGGAAAAATGCTAATTATGGGGTGCATTTTCAACATTGTGGAGCCGGTGACTACAATGGCTGCTGCACTGGCCATACAGAGTCCTTTCACAAACTATGCATACAGGTACAGCATGAGTTATCCACTGCTAGTAATACGAAGTGCATTTACTCGATGCTTGATATTTCCACATTAACATCTGCATATCTGGCACTAATATCATAATTTGGCCACTACTCAGAGTTCAAAGTAAGTATCAGAGTTTTGCTCTCACACCTTTCCCTTGGCATTTTCTTGGTCAATTGCATGTCGCTTCAGACAATCTGTTATTACATCTTGCGATGAAGGCAGCTCACAGCCTAATAGAGGCACGATGTTACCAGTGTACGCACGCATCGGCCTGGTGCTGACGATGTGAAAAATATCAGTCTTCAATATATGTATTTGTATTTGAATTACATGCAATAAAGAATATATAAATAATAATAAATGATAATAAATGTCAAATGATAACAATAATAATATTCACCCCGGATGGTGTAAAAATTATGTCGAGCTTGATGTTATCGATATGAAATCATCACATGCATGTATTATAAGCAATCTATGACATTCATTTCCACTCGGCCCACAAATGTTTCCGCTGTCCTCTCAATCAGGCAATATTATATACACATGCGCGCGTGTATGCGTGTGTGTGTCCTAGGGCGCTCTCCTAATTATACACACAGGTCTACTGATAAGAATTAATTACAGAAATCTATGCTGAGATACCCCTGACCATATTTAAATGCATTTTCAACACAAAATATAACTCCTGACGTGAGATATTAAGCATGTGCTAAAAAAGTAACGTAGCCAGATTGTGTACTGACTGGTTTATGCAGCGGAGACCTTACATGCAAGGTCTGCTTCCTATTTCATAACTAAGTGAGGTCTACTGATGGAATATTATCATAGAAATCTATGCTGGGATAACCCCTCTTCACTTTAAATTCATAATTTTGGCAAGATATTCTTCTTCTTGAGAGATATTGCGCATGCGCGAGCACCGTTTCAGACGTGCAGTACAGCCTAAATAAAAGTACGTAATATAGCTTGCTCCGGGAGCGAGGGGTGGGAAACTGAGGAAAGGTGGCAGGAAAGACAGCCGAGGGGCGGTGGAAGAAAAAGGAGGCTGAGCGTGCGACAAGGAAGACAAGAGAAAGGAAATAATGTTCTGTATGCCGCACAGGGACCCCGACGTCCTGCTGGCCCGAAAGAACCTCGAATCAAGCCACGGCGACTCGTTCACTCTGCTGAACTGCTTCAACGAGTGGCTGCAGCTGAAGGCGGGTCGAGGCACGTCGTCTCGACGCTGGTGCAAGACGCGAGGTCTCGAGGAGCAGCGCTTCTACGAGATCACAAAGGTATTCGAGCGATGTGTGTCGGTAGTAGTAACAGGGGCGACGATGGAGGCCAGCTTAACCGCCGCCACCAAATCCGCAAAAGATATGTCTAAGTCTGTATCTTTATATAATTGTGGTGTGACCGCCGCCTAGGTGACTGATAAGCTGAGAGGAATTTAGAATTTTTTGTGGTGGCAGTGGCTGGGTTGGGAGCAGCAGCAGTAGGGCAGTGGGGTAGTGGCAGCATGGGGGATTGTTGTGGTGGTGCCTATGCCTATCTATATATATATATATATCTATATATGCCTATCGTATATACCATTGAAGCGTTGGTTGTTAGATGCACATGCATGCCACCGGTGTGCTGTAGGTAGTAATATTGCAGCAGTCACTTGCTGACCGTGCGTGTTGTATAGTCGTATGTGTGCATCCACAGCTGAGGCAGCAGTTCAGACAGCTTCTAAGCAGCCATGGGCTACTGGAGAAGAAGCCAGACCTGCAGACGAGCACAGAGCGGAGGCAGTACTACGGGGAAGTACAGCGGCTGAAGCGTATGAAGCGGGAGTATCACAGTGCCGCACCACGCAAGCGCAAGGTCCTCAAGCGTGAATCCAACCACGAAATCGTAAGTTCTCTGTTGTTGCAATAAAATAACTGGCTGCTAACAGCCATCTGCTACTAGGAAGGTTAATAATGACAAATAATTTGTCATTATATTGTATGTATATAATTTGTATATTGTATATGTATATGTAATGTATATTGTATGTATGTATTGTAATAATGACATAATAATTTGTCATTATTAACTGCTGATAACATGTCGTATGTGGATAAGGTTTCGTTAACTGCATTATTTAACATAAGAGTGTCAATTTAGTAGATGTACTTCAGACATTGCAATCTTAATTGCATCGATTTGGTTTTTCCCTGTTATATTTAATTGTCCCGTTGTTTATTTTGGTTGCGATTTCAGGAAGGGTTTCACGGTCACAGCAGTGACGAGGAGAAAGCTGTCGATATTCGAGATATCGATTTTCATCTTGCTCACAGCTCGTCAACACTGCGAGAGGAGGTAGAAGCAACCCAGCTGACTCACAAACATGTTATCCTGCTGAAGGTACTGCATTCTGTCATTGCAGTGGTAAAATAACATTCTATTCTTGCAGTTGTAGCGATGGACACCCGTTTTCAAGGGTATAAAATGTACCACGTATTATCGTCGTGAAATGTAGATAGCACATTATACCATGGCGCGGATATGGTACCACGTTCTATGATAGCATGATTAGTTCTAAATTTTATTGTTGCAGTGTTGAACCACAACGTTACATCATGATGGTGGTAAAAAGATACTATAGAGTTCATCATTGCAGTGCTGATCCCCCGTATTCTATAATAATGGTATGGCAACATAGAGCTGCATTTACATAATCAGGTTAACTGCTCATTGTCTTACAGCTGATACTGAGCAGTGGCCTGTACCCTCAGTTGGCGATCGTAGATGAGAACAATTCTTTCCGACCAAATACCGATCAAGTGTTTCACACGAAAGACAAGCCGTTCGTAGTGCTGCACCCTGTTGGTGTGTTTGCTTCCGATCCAGAACTTCTGCAGCTGAAGGTTAACATGTCACTGTTTTATTGAGTTTGGCACTGTTCATTATTTTCTAGGCTGCTATTTTTGCGAACACACGTGTCGTTTGCTGTGTTATTTGATTACGTTCTTCGTTTTGCCCCCGCATCTGTTGGCATGTTTTGTAGAGAGTTGTGCATCTAGAAATTATTAATAACATTAATAGTTTACATTTAACATTAATACATTAATAACCTACTAGAGAATATTGATGAACATTATTACTCTGATAGACCGGCTTAATTATCTGTATATTGTTTTTTGATCCAAGGACCTGGATGTAATGAGTAGCGAAGAGAGTAAGGACACTCAGCAAGTACAGACAAGCGCTAAGCATCAACTCCTAACATATGTCACTCTGATGGAATCAAAGAACAAACCTTACATTATCAACACAACACGAGTTCCTGCACTGCAGGTGCGTTATTGCTACCTCTATTCCCGATTTATTATTTCAAACATTTACAGTGCCTCGTGCTGATATCAGGCGTGAATAAAAACACGTTTTTAACCATGTTTTTGTCCACTATATATATATATATTAGGAATCACTAGGATTGTCCAATATTAGCTTTCAGTCTAGTACTGAATGTGTTCATGCATACGTTGATTTGACATATTTTGAGGTGTCAAAGTAAGCAGTAAAACCCCATCTCATCGTATTGCTCCGCTCATAACTCTACTCTAACCATGTATGACAGACTTTGCTGCTGTTCGCCCATGCATTGGACACCAGTGCAGACCTGCAGAGGGTCGTTGCTGATGGCTGGTTGGAGGTGACCTTCATAGACACCGACCAGGCACATGGTACTATCAGTGGTGTGATACAAATCCGCCGTGCATGGGCTGAACTAGTGGAGAAACGACTCAGTGGTGAGTTGCTATCCAAGCACTAATATATAGCTATCATTTTTCACATGCAAGGAGGTGAAAGCATTTGAAAGTTTTTTTTTGCTTTTGTTTTATAACTGCACACTCCAATTTATATGGTTCTACAATGATTGTGTATACTAATTATGGATTTTTTAAAAGCAATTCGTTCAAAATGTTGAAAACTTGCTATCATGCTGTGCTGTCCAATTTTTCCTTTTCCTTTTAAAATTAACTCCTGAATTTCTTATATACTTTATGTAAAGAACATCATTCATGTAATATATTGTACCTCTGCTGGCAATACAGACATAAGTGGGAAGCATACCGAGGTACCAGCGATGTCGGAAACCAAGCTAGAGAGAAGATTGCAGGCATTAATGTACACGGAGATTCCATATAAACTCAGGAGGGTGTTGGCAGCAGAGCGCCAGCATATGTACCTAGGATCAAGAGCAGGTAGTGTGTGTTTGCCGATATCAGAACAGTGGTTGCTAAGGTGATTTTGTCAGATACGCGATGATGCTATTGCATCTATTTGATGTTTTGTTATAATGTCACTGTTGGGTAGCACCAAAATCGTCTTTGCATAGTATTAGGATACCAGATAACAGTTAAGCTTTACTTTTTGTACCTGTACATAATATGGCCAAATAATATTGGGCTATCAGCAGCAAATAGAATCCCACAATTTCAGGAGAGTTATCCACAGGGGAGAATCCCTTCTCTCCTGGTGAACAATGCGAGCTGGATGCTGTAAAGGGAGGTCTGCAGGTAACGGATTACCTCACCTATGGCTGGTAAGTTAAAATTCGCATGACTGCTACCCCTACCGCCTTCTGCGGCTGTATACACCCTTGTGTGTACATGCGTTGGTGTGTGCGTGTGTGCATGCGTGTATGCACACATACCTGTTTGTGTTTCTTTTTAATTGCTTTCCATGCAGTGACGTTAGTGGTTTTGCATTTTTTCATATCCATAGTCAGTCGACTCGACTATGAGAATAAACATCTATATTATGTTACCGTCTCTTGGAGCTAACTTGGGTGGTGCTGCAATAGGCAGGTTATATATATTACCAGTTTTCTCTTTCCCCATGCCCAAGTAGTGATTCAATGGACAGGTTTTCATGTACTGTGACCACTGGCATATAAGTTTGCTTGTTTTCAGTGCCCCCCCCCCTCGCCACCCAAATGGTACAGCATTTCCTAATTGCACCTGCTGCCAATTTTGTGTGATCATCATCTGCCTTGTCATCTGTGTTGCAGCCTTGATTGCTCAAGTCACAGCACGGCATTCCTAAGTAGTGTTTGGACGTGTCCAAGCTGTGAGTGCAAAATGGTGGTCAGCGAATTGCAGAGACTGCAACACGAGAACAGCTGTGGTATGACGGAAGGTAACTACATAAGCACCATCGCTAATCTTAAGGTTACAGTCGGATGCCCACGTGAGACACTTATCAAAATATTTAATTAATGTCATATTTAAAATATGGTTAATACTGTCTTTAGTCTTACGGTCTCTTACCCAGATATTTCAGAAGCATCAGTGCTTGAGTTTTATATCTTTATATCCATTATATCTCTTTAATATCCATTTACAAACAATTCACATTCATTAAAAGGTAATACTATTCTAGCTTTCAGCATAATTTTCAGCTCTATTGGGCTCAATTTTTGGTACATAATAATTTTTACTACTCGGCATTAATATGAAATAACTAAAATTCGACTTAAAAATCGATGGTCGAAAATTTTAAAGAGAAAATAACTTGCCCTCTCTTCAAGTTATTGGTAATACCACTGCTTGTGATGCCTCTTGTGGCAATGACACAATATGCACTCATTTTCGCAATATTAGTCTGTTTATCTCTCTGGCTAGCTGCTATTTACGGTGTGGATTTTATCATATCTGCTCATTCAATCGTAATTGAACGAATACTCGATGTTCCTACGAGGTAGCATTGACGAGTTCATGCCATGTGTTATTGCAGGAGAGGCGAGTAAAGTGGAGGAGGAAGAGGAGGAGGAAGATGATGGGCCAGTGAATCCTCTTAAGAAGTCCTATTATTGCGAACCATGTAATAAGAATTTCAAGTTTACCTCAGTGGAGATTCTCAAACACAAGAAGCAGCATGCACAATAAGATGCCAGCACTACGTATGTGTTTGCTGGTTTATGTTCTCGCCAGGTGGCCTCACTAGCTGTTAAATAACCAAAATATATTATATATATATCAAGAGTACATAATAGAGAAGAGTATGACACCGTTTTAACAGCGTTTTGCATAGTTTTCAACTGTGACTATCAATATGTGAATAAATATATTCAAACTTTACCTTGTTTTCGTATATGATTCTCCTTTAATCATATGACACCACCAATTTACCTGAAAATCGTATGTGTTCTTCAAAAAAGTTATTTGAATAGGACACGGTTTCACAGTTTCCCCAAACTTTTGCATCTCTGCCGCCAAACTTGATATATCGGCGGCAGCACCAGGTTGTAACTACGGGTGCTGGGGGCTGTTGTGGATATTAAGTAAGCGCAGTAACAGAACTTGTTTCACTTCCTTATCAGGAACACAATGGCAACACAGCTAAAATCAGCTGCTAGCTCGCCGTGAGCACATTTATTTTTAGCACGCTGGAAACGCTACACGCTGAATACAATTCGATGCCTAATCTCCCCAGCAGCCCCCGCCGTCCCGTCATAGACAATAGAACACTAATCTTATAATAAACTATGGCCGAACAAATGTGACCATTTGTGAAAACTATGTGAAACCGTGTCGTATTCAAAGAACTTTTTTGAAGAACACATACGATTTTCAGGTAAATTGGTGGTGTCATATGATTAAGGGAGAATCATAGATGAAAACTATGCAAAATGCTGTTAAAACGGTGTCATACTCTTCTCTATTATGTACTCATGATATATATATAATATCAGGAGTTAATGAGACAAACAATTTGTCTCATTAACTCCTGATAATATATATACATTTGTATGCAATACACATGTGCAACATGTATACAATGCGCGTGCGCCATGTTAGCGACAATCTACATCACGTGATCCTTTGTTACTGCATGTAAATATGAAAAAATAATTTGTACTTCCAATTACAATAAAATCTATAGTGTAAAATGATTATCTCCTGGCATATATATAAGCATTTATTACTATACAATCAAAAAATACATTATTACAGATCAAGCTTCTTCCATGAACTTCTGCTATAATATATGTACAGCATTTATATTTAGCACAAATGATTAAATCACTGTTTTTATATCTGAAGGTAGGGTAGGGAAGCTAGGTAAACATCCAGTGTGCGCGTGGGTGCGTATGTATGCATGTAGCTCCTATTTCCTCATAAAAACGGTGTTCAACACGTGTCAACAACGTGCTAACAGAGTTCGACAGTCGTTATGGACCGGATGTTGACTGATTAGCATGGACAGGTTATCAGATTAAAGTGTTGTTTGAGTTTGTAAGATAAAACTGGCATGCACTCGTATAAACACTCCTTATTCCATTATTCAGTGAACCAGAGAGAACAGGCCATAAAATGAACGAAAACTATTTTGACTGGACATTCCAAAGCATTTTCCAATTTACATTTGAATTACATTTCATGATAACAATGCTTCAAACAAAAAACAACTCTATTATCCAATGAACCTCGAACACCTAGCGCACACTCTGCAAATGCCCTGTACATCTGTGCTAACACACAGACTAGCAATCAGCACTAAGGTACTCTTTTACTTGTACGCAACTCTGCCACACTTTCTCATTTACAGATGCACGACTAGTCGCTGCGACTAGCAACAGGTAAGTCAGCCTGGTCTCATGTCCGTGTTGCCTCCAGCAACGCTATTGGTCTTGTCAACTTAAGCAGATTAAAATAGCTGGGTGCGATACTCATGGTTGATTGCACACCGTAGTTATTACAAGGCCTACGACGCAGCAGTTTCTGCTTTTCACTATAGAGCCATGTAGACCTGCTCAAACGCATTCTGCAATATCATCATTGAACAAATATTGAAGTAGCATAGTACGCAATAGTATAGAAGCATGAAATAGTATATAATGCATGTTCAAATAATCTTCAGCAGATACTAGACTAAGACTATCAATTTTAGAATGGCACACCTTATACTTTGTCTGATACAGCCTCATAAAAATTTCAACGCGACTCGGCAGAAAGCTGCATAAGCAATGCAAATACACATTCACGCGAGATACGACTGTTTCTTGGAGCTACAGCAAAACATGCCAGGACTAATATTTACTGTTATATTTACACGAGCAAAGGTGCATGCGCGTGTATGATAGTGTATTTACACGTGTCAAGACGCAAAGGAAGTCATTGCTGAACCTTTGCTGAACCATCCTAAGCCAGAGTTTGCAGAAGCACAGCAATATATTTACTTGGCTTACCTACAACTCACTCTACATGTACTCGCCAATATTTAAACAGAATATTTACAAATCATCTGCCTAGTTTAACTGGACTATGGAGCAAACATACATGCTCTTGCTGCACATGGTAGGTACAGAGACGTTTCTAGGGAGCTATAGCTAGCTTCCCATCTGAACATGGCAGAAAACATCCCCCCTGCTAATAGCTCATTTCACAGCAAGTGGTAGTTAGAGGTAAAGTTTTCCAATGTAACATGCCACGGTTTTAAAAGCACATGGGTCCTGCACCATCTCAGTTCTCCATGGTCTCATCCCTCCATTTCACATAAGTATGCACTGCAGAACTAGCATTTTCTACATGCGCATAAGAACGGACTACAGTACTTACAAGGCACAAGGACCTTATTTACACAATATACACAAGTATGTGAATCGCAGATGTGTAACCAATGTGCATGTTAGATTACTGCAAGCCAAGCTTCTTTTAGAACATATATATATCCTTGTCCACTATCTCAGTATCAGGACTTCGCAAATTTGAAGATGAGTCCAGCTGTTCCAAGGCCGAATAGTGTCCACGCAAGTCCATTCCAAACCTTGTCATCGTCGTCGTGTTTGCTAGCAAATTTCTTCTCGAAAGCATCCTGAAAACATTAAAAGGACATCATTAGAAAATGGTAGTAACCAAGCAGAAACGTGTGAAGAGCGGGAAATGTATTTTTTGGAAAACGATACTCCTGCAACGTATGGTATTATCAAGAGCTAATAATACCTTAGCTCTTGGTAGCTTAAAAGGTATTATTAGCTCTTGGTATTATTGTAGCGAGAAACAAAGCTAAAATGTCTGTATCTTACTATAAATTGGAGATTTTCTGTGTGTGTGTGTGTGTGTGTGTGTGTGTGGACGCGACCTGATGTGTGTGTGTGTGTGTGGTGTAGTGTCCGGGCTACACGCTTTCCGCACGCTCAACGGATCCTCCTTCCAAACTTGTACGAACTTCTACAGTCATGACACGCTGCATGGGGCTATTTTTTTTCGCCCAGTTTCATTTTTTTCACATTCCACGTTCAAAACACCATTAAAATAGTGTAATTTTTATTGCATGCAACATCACAACACGACAAACACCGACGCCCAACCTGATCGGATCTTATATGACTGTTCATATTTTTTTATTTTTTTTATTTATTTTTAGTTTTGCAACAACCTAACGGGGCCATGGACCGGGCTATTGGCTTAGACTAGCCGGTGCCCCCCAGACTGGCCCGTCTTATTTCAGGCCGCAGCCGTTGATCCCATCATTTCTTCAAAATGTTGCTCGAGGCGGCTATTGCTCCCCTAGGTGCGTTGGCCCTTAAATTACAAAAAACAGGGAATTACGAGATTATGGGATTCACTGGGAATTTCGCTTAGTCTGAATTCTGCGGCAACGCAGGACTCCGGACTGCACTTGACACAGCCCTTCCCCGTCCCGTAGCCTTCTCGTTGGCGCCTTGCTGCGTAAGCATGTCATCGTACACATTCGTTGCAAAAAACATTGTCTGGCATCTGAAAGCGCACCGAAAAACCTATAATTAAAAACTGAAACTACCCTAATTACCTCAAATGACTTACTGCCCACCGCATGCCACTCACGATGTTTACTCGGTGACCGCATCTTTTTTTTTCTCTTTGCCCCATCGCACAATCCCCATTGGTTGTATACAAATCACGTGCCTCAAACTCCCTCAAATGGACGCCCCATGTTGTCAAGCCGACACATCCATAACGACATAACCCCAATGACCCGATAGCTCTGAAAACGCCTTAGAAGCCACAGACGACACTGCCTGAAAACTGTCGTTGGATTCGCTCAATCCCATCTGTTTTTAATCTATTTCCTTCGGTTTTCTGATTTTTCTATTGTTTTCATCCATATTTACATGATTTAAAAAAAAAAATAAAATTTTACAACAGTTTAATAACAACAAATATTTTTTTGGTTTTATAGAGTTCGTAGTGTTGTTAGGGTTAGCTTCATTGGGTGGTCACAATGCCACCATAGAACAGGAGTCGAAGGTACCGCGTGATTTATCAACAATGCGGATTGGGAGCTATGAGGCCACAGTGTATATTTTCTCGCGCATATGGCCTGCGTCTCTTATTTATGGCTTGGGCACCATGGGAGTTTATACGCGTTAGGGCTTTTCGGGTAGCAAGCAGTATGGCGGGAATTGTTCCCTGCGTACCAAGCCGCTACGCCGCACCCGCGCGTGTTACTGCCAAACACAACTCATGCACCACGTGTACCTGCACACGTCACGCACGCGCACGCACTTGCACGCGAACGTGTACTGCACACTCTGCCGCGCACACGTTGCGCGACCACGCACTGTGTACACCTTGCCACACGGACCGCACACACCACATGCAGCAATGTGTAAGTTCTCACACGCACCACGCACGCACATGTAAGTCGCACGCTCGCACTCAACGTGTAGCGTGCACACCACTGCACTGTCGTACGTGCACTACATAAACAGTGTTTCTTATTCAGTAACATGTGGTCATTCATATGCTAAATAGTCATGCAGCTAACGCTTTGTCTTTCTGCCAACCACAACACATAAACAAATACATTGTGAGCGGTTCTCTGATCTATAACTGCTGGTGTTCACGTGAACATCGCTATTTAGGCCTGTTTCGCGGTCCTCTCCGCTCATGATGGGGCTGTGTAGTCTTGATATGTGTTGCCTGTAAATTAGATCCCGCTAAAATTCTGGGAGACTGTTCGCTGCTCAGCACATTGAATTTGGCCGCCGCGTCTTCTGCGATACTTGGCGCCAGTGTTTGCCATCCTGAGCAGAAAACAGCTGTCAGTCCTGGCTAGGGCCTATAGGCTTCCTAAAAAGTGCAGGGCCCGCCAGCGAAGCCTTGTAGGCCCTCTGCCAATTTTCGGACGCACAATCTACCAGTACATTAAAACCAGCATTATTCATGTCTTCCTTGTGTTTATTATCATTATCAAACTGGTCCTATAATTCATTAATCCCCTCTGCTGTTTCCTTCCTTTTCGTCGGATGACCTGTTTTATGGCGCTTTCTATTGCTCGCGGGGGCTACACCAATAGGATAACGCCACATCGGTGTTACTATGTAGCTCCTGGGTTAACTACGACCCTGCTCCACGTTGACAGCATGCAGAGACCAGACTGAGGACTGTAGTCTCGGTACACATCGGCGCCTTCTATCTGGCGGCTGGCCGGCCAGAACGTTTTTGAAAAAATTATAAGCTCTGAGATGCAATTTAGCAGCCATTTCACGGGCTACTCAATACATATACAACTAGCAACACTTTTGGCTGGCAAAAGGGAAAACCCATCTACACCTACACCTCCATCCTTATGTAAAAGATTCTTACGCCCTACTGGTAAAATTTTGATCGGGCACTGGCGGAATTCTGCGTCTGTTGCTTGAGGTGTGTCAAATTAGCTAAATGTATTTTGCTAGCACATACAGCTCTTTACTACGGAAAGCTTTCTATTTAGCTAATCTCTGTATATCACAAATGTATTATAGTTTTGTTCAAACGGTTAAAACATGATGACCACGGCCTTAAACCTGAGTGGTGCGGACGAGGCCTGTATAGCTGCCTTGCATTGCTAGTAAGTATAATACGACGGTGCTTTGCAGCTTAAAACAACTAGTGACTTAATGACATTGTTGTGTACAAACTTGAGACACACTTATTATTTACATACTTTACTTGTACAACTTCGAACATGAGTATATTACCTAAATCTTCTTAATTATGTATTATTAAAACAGCTATACTGATCGTTTCGTAATAACTACCAGAGTACCAGTCATACTTTATTGTTTACATCCAAACGTGAAATGCGCGGGGATGTGAGAATTACTCCACAACCTAGCGCACGTGAACAGTGAGCGTGCTGCACGACCCGTGCACGTAAATAAACCCTGGCCAACACAATGTAAAAGGTTCGCTACCACTGGCCAAAAGTAAGCTCCACCCACTTCTTATCGATTTTTGGTATGCCAACGCTGCTACTGGATTCAGGAACCTGTGCTAACCTGTGCGTCCGAACATCCCACGCACGTTTCTTGAATGCCAACTAAAGTTGATTGCAGTGGGCGAACGCATTGTTTACATGTATGTCACGGTTTATCACGGATTAGTTTTCAAATAAATATGCCTGGAAGTTAATATGCATGAACAGATTTCTACAGGTAACAGTTTCTCAGTGTTTCGAATTTTCGGTGATCAAATAGCTGTAGGATCAACAGGCCTGTTTGATCAAGAAGCTGTAGGCCCGGCATCGAAACTGCCGGCGGCGGGCCGACGGGCCGGCGTGAATTTCGAACACTGTTTGGCGCACGGATCAATAGCTGCCAGCGCGTGATACTTTCGTAGGACGTTCCCGCGGTCGCGTGCGCCTTGCCGCCGAACTGCACGCAAGATTCGCGCTTAGCGGGCAGGATCAACACCTCTCAGGCGACGCTTCTCTGGTTTCCGGTCTCTCATCTGGTTACAGTAAATTGATGGGGACAATTGGTAACGAGTAACAGCAGTGCTCATGAGATCATGTATTTATGGCACTACCATCTATCTAAAATCGTTTGCACTGAGAATGCCTGATGAACGTTGTTTTGCAGATTGCATCCACTTGTTTCCGTTGTATAAACCAATATAATGAAATCAATTCACGGAATGCAAGCATTGATTTAACTGCAATGATGCACACAACGTCCATGAACGCACTGTATACCCCAAAAACAGGAACTGACAACTTTCCGCATTTAAGTTACACAAGCCAGTTAGTTGGAATTCCTACCTATATGCCCCCATCAACATTAGGATTGGCAGAGCGTGCACTTTACATACATGTAACATTACCCGTATGTACCATGTACTGTAAAAACTTGCTCTACAGCTTTTGTAAATCCTTGTACGAACTGGTGGTTTCACTGGTTTGTCACGGTTGTGTTACGCTAGCTATGTTACTGTGGCATGCACAATGGCTAGCAGTACTGTAGCGCACTACCAGTTTGAATCAGGTCACGTATATATCTCACGAGGCCACTCTCAAATTCTTTCTCAATTCTCGTTTGTTGTACATAGTAACTGTAACCCAACCCAACTTTTCAGGGTTGGGTAAATAGTCAAAGAAAATTTTCAATTAATCAAGGAACTCAACTATTTAATTATATTAGTTAAAAGAATTGACAAACTGATAAAAATTGGTTTGCTTCTAGTGAAGAACTCATGTTATTTGAGTTGATCATGGATTCTGGTCAAATGTTTCGTTATATTGTAGTACATTACTATTTTTGCAGTATAACTTGTTTGAAACGACTGGTAAAGGTAAAACAATCTAATAAACAAGAACATAAAAACATAAGAGTTTACAGGAGTGGGAGACTGACATCTCAACAAATAACAACCTACCTTGCATGTCATCTCTTTCCTGCTATTATGTTCCAGTTTATTAGATTGTAATATCAAATAGCAAAACAAAAATTTCGAATGTGTTATAATCCCCCATGGATCCAGCCCAGTGTTGCAATGATTTTTAAGTGTACCTTAATCACTTTACTTGTACAGAAAGTATTGTCGTTTTTGTATTATATTTTTCCTTTGTTGTATAATGCTGTTTTGTACTTTATTACTAGACTTACTATTTGAACCATCTCCATTAAAAAGACTGTCTTCAGTACATGTGTTTGGGTTTGAATTACATGCAATAAAGATTTAATAATAATAATAATAATGGCAACTGAAGCAGACTTTGATAAAGTAACTTGCTCAAGGGCATAGCGGCAGTGACAACGGTCCGACTTGAACTCAAAGACTACTACTGCTCCCACCACAGGTACAAGGGTACATCTTACCTAGATGCCTAGAACACCGGTTCAGCATCCCTAATCATAAATATCATCAACATCATACATCGCCACCATAGCTCTAGAACTATAGCCCTCCGCCCCGCCGCAGGGCTATAGAACATACTATGGCAATTTCCAGGGAGTAAGCATACAACTTTTTTGCAGTTAATTACTTAGAACTTCGGTATGCCAAATAAAGCACATTCTCTGCCGCACAAATGTCTTAAAGGGACAGTAGCCTCTAGGATTTTACTGCATACAACTGTACTTACTGTATAACAAATCGTCTATACCACCACGTATTTGTTACCAGATACCTAATTTAATTGTTATAATTAATTACACATCAACGCTACGAAATTTGAACGGCGCCATGACACCCGCGACCGTGCTGCCACCCCGAAAAAGTTGCGTATTTGACCATTTATTTTGCACGTTACAGACCGAGGGCTAATCACAAAAGTGCAATTATATTTATACCTAAATGCTATTTAACCGAACGATATTCATTTTAGGGCAAATTTATCCATATTATAACTGAAACTATATGTCGTTTATAAGATATTGCAATCCTGCTTTTAAATGAATAAATAAGAAACACCCTCGGTCTGTAGCCCTTGGCTGGAAAGTGGTTTTGCGCAACTTATCAGATCGTTCGCTTTGAGTGGCGCCACCGTCGTTGTAATCAAATTGTAGTCGTTAGTTTTAAAACATTTTTTAAAAATATTTCTAATGGTGATTGAACCATGAAACTTTTTATGTAGCGTAACTATAACCTAAATTAGCTGAAAATAACCCTAGAACCTAGAGTAAACTCTCCCTTTAAGTTACTATAAACACTAAAATTAAACCGCAAACTAACGCTTAAATGTTGTACTTGCTATATTACTTGTCGACGAAGATTGTTTACCAACTTGTAACCGCCATTTTTCAATGTATTTCCAAGTGGAGGGGTGGGCAGGTTGCACGCGGATGCAAACCGCCATTTTTCGTTGTGCAGCGCGAGCGTGGTTTGCAACCACGTGCAGCCTGCCCACCCCTCCACTTGGAAATACATTGTGCCCGCTCACTAGCGAAAAATGGCGATTACAAGTTGGTAAACAATCTTCGTCGACAAGTACCGGTAATATAGCAAGTACAACATTTAAGCGTTAGTTTGCAGTTTAATTTTAGTGTTTATAGTAACTTAAGACATTTGTGCGGCAGATAATGTGCTTTATTTGGCATACCGAAGAAGTTATTAACCGCAAAAAAGTTGTCTGCTTACTCCCTGGAAACTGCCATAGTATGTTCTATAGCCCTGCGGCGGAGCGGAGAGCTATTGTTCTAGAGCTATCGCCACCATAACTTCAATCTCATTAAAAATCGACATCATGTATGTATTGGTAACCTAAATGGAAACGACATCAGAAATGAAAATCTGGTCGCAACTTTCCAAACACCAACCCGATTACCAGCGCAGTAGCATAAACCTAATCAGGGCAGTGTTTGGAAATTTATGACCATATTTTCGTGCACAATCCTAGTTTGGGACAGCGCAAATGTGTTTTTCACAAGTGTGCTAAACTAGGATTGGGCATCTTCATTACCGACCCCGTTCCAAGTGTCAAGTGTGTGATAATACCTACCCAACCGCCATTTTTCCGAATCCAACCTCCAAGTTCAGTTGACGTATACTCTGCCAAACTGGTGACAAGTGCCTCTGTGTCTATATTTTTTGCTTTGCAATACTTCGCTATTTTCCCAGCAAAGGAATGCAGGGCGACAATTCGTCCCCAGTTGACTTTTCCATCACTGAAGACCTGCTGCGCGATGTTGCCGATGACTTCGTGACTGTGGTTTGCCAAGCCATTTTTCAGTATGCTCATGACAAACTCCGAGAACTGCATTTCATGTTTACTGAGTATCTCATCACACAATCTCAGCATCGTCTTGCATGTCTTGTCCGGAGCCTCGCTAGCTTGCAAACCTCCCTTGTAGTAGTCGATGATGAAACGGGAAATCACGAGCTCCTTGTTCGGCGACCAATATCTATGTTCTGAAACGTGCGATCGTTTCTTGTTTCCTGCGTGTCCACAGAACGACGTATCCCTAGGTTCAACTTCAGTGTCAGTGATGCCACTGTCACTAGCCCTACTAAACACTTCAGAGTCACAGCTTGCTACAGTCGTCATTGTACTGCTTGGTATGCGAAACAAGCCCTGACAGCAGAATACAGAGAGCAGATTATGTATATGTTGTGCTCAGCAACAGCATAGATAGGCACTGCGTACCGTACCACAAGCCACCGCACCGAGTAGTAGTACTAGTAAAGTAAACACTTCCAGCGCCGCAAATGACTCACAAATTTCTTGGAATCGTGACGTCTGACCATATACGTCTGACGATATCAAATGCAATTATCAATGTCAATGACTCAATACTCGACAATAGTGCAAATGCAAGCAATAATTAAACGTATTTAACCATTATTATTCCGTGAAAACTTTAGACAAACAACATCAATCACCTTTTGGCGTTGTATTTCGCTTTGTCAACACACCAACAACAAAGATAACCCAAAATGCAACTGCAAGGTCTGTAATGGCGGCGATCCGCCATTGGCCGAACATGATATCATGTCTAAAAATAACTAATCGTCGCTAGCCTCTTGTTTGGCGTGTTCCAAATTTACCAGAGCATATAAATCACGGTGATTTATATCTATATGCTCTGATATAACCTCAAAAATATTAGTCTTCAAAGTCCAAGGTTCCTATATCGAAGACGGAAAGAGACAAAGTTGATCAAATAGACAGATCAACACTGCAGATCGCAGTAGAAAATACCTCAAATTTGCAATTAACTAAAGGTGGTGAACAACAGTAGATCGCGTCCATAGGCAGCAGGCCTGAATAAGCATCGAACAGATATTAATTAAAAAATACTCACACTGTTACTTCGCTTACACAACATACACTTTATTCATGTTAAATAACTACAGATTCATGCTCTATGCTCCGCTCGAAACTATTGCAGGCTCTATGATGCGAATTTCTACAAAGTTGTCTGACCACATTTGATCCACAAAAATGGCCGACCGGCGACCATGGCTACGCCACTAGCTGGAATGGCACAATTACACAACAAGACCAATTTTACTTCTAATGCTTTCTAGACGTCCACGAGGCATCTAACTTGCGTGCATAATGCAAATTATTGCAATCTAGTGCCGAATTTCAGCGAAAAAAAATGCCAAAACAGGGGCGTGTACAGGATTTGTACCAGGGGGGGTCTAACCGTAACCTAAACCTGCAAGCACGCGAAGGGAGGGGGTCTGGGGGGCCCTCCCCCACAAATTTTTTGAAATTAGACCCCCTTAGATGCGTTTTCTGCGCGAGCAGGGGGGGGGGTCCGGACCCCCTGGACCCCCCCCTGTACACGCCCCTGCAAAAAAATGCATTTTCTAGAGACGAAATAGTTGAACATCCGTCCATCCATCCAGCCAGCCAGCCCGGCCCCCCACTCCGAGGTCGGGGCCGGCAGCCAGCCCATTCATCCATTCTTCCATTCCACCCAACAAAACTCCCGCCCACCACCCGATCCATCAGTCATCCAGTCTATTCCATTCATCCATCCATCCATCCATCCATCATCCATCCATCCAGTCCATCCATCCATCCATCCATCCATCCATCCATTCGATCCATCCATCCTCCATCCCATCCATGCCATCCATCCATCCATCCATCCATCCATCCATCCATCCATTCATTCCTCCATGCACCCATCCAGCCATCCACCCAATCAACTATCCACCAGGCCAAAACGCGGCTAAACTCCGATTTAAATAACTCGGATGGAATAGAACCGTAGGTCAAAAAGAAGATGGCTATAGGGTTTATCTCCAGCATCAATCGTGGGCTGAGCCTTCTACAGGAGATATAAGAAATAAAAGGGGGTGACCCAGACAGAAATAGGGTGGGTTAGATGAACATGGTAAAACAAAAGTTACAAAACCTTGGGGGTTTGGAGCTATTTATATGGACCATGAGCGGCGACAGATATGAAATAAAATTCAGTAATATACGACTCATTACCAAGACTAGACAGCGTTATCAGATTATCAAGGCGCGTACTTGTTTGTATTTGGCGGCGTACGTCCACACGTGTGCGTGTTTACGCACTCGAGCGCGCGCGCGTATGGAAAGATTTGTACAAAAAACATAAAACCACTGAGGCAACATATAAGCATTAGGATTACGCTGGTAACAACTGGTTTTTAAGAGACTAATTCCAAGTTATAGACCCGGTTTTATAAAAAGCCTTAAAACTAGGTTTACGCTCTTCCCTTTAAGTTTAAAACCCGGATTTAAGCTCTTAATACCTAGTTTTAGGCGTAAAAACTATGGTTTTTAGACCCTTAAAACTAGTTTTAAGAGCATAATTCCAAGTTTAGAGCTCAAACCGGGTTTTAAGAGCTTAAAACTAGGTTTTAAGCTTCGAGGAATTTAGCTTCGATTGGCTAGTCATTGCTTATTGCTGTGTTCTGCGGTTGGGACTTGCGATACAGTTCCTGGCACAGAAAACGAACAAGGAGGGAGCAGAGAAGCTCGTGGGGAGAAAAGGAGGGGGAAAAGGGGGGTGGCGGGGGGGGGCTGGGGAAGAGGAAAATGAGAGAAGGAGGGGTGAGGAAGGGAGCTGGTGGAGGAGGAGGGGGAGAAGCGAGAAAGCCTGTGTGGAGAAGGAGGAGGGGAGAAGCTGGTGGCGAGAAGGAGGAAGGGGAGAAGGCAGAAGGTGGTGGAGAAGGAGGAAGGGGAGAAGGAGGGAGAAGGAAGCTGGTGGAGGAAGAAGAGAATAAAGGAAAAGCTGGTGGAGAAGGAGAAGGGGGAGAATGAGGAAGGGGAGAAGGGAGAAGGTGGTGGCAAAAGAAGGGGGGAGAAACTGGTGGAGAAGGAGGAAGGGGAGAAAGGAGAAGCTGGTGGAGAAGGAGGAAGGGGAGAAGGAGGGGGAGAAGGAAGAAGGAAAGAAGGAAGGGGCGAAGGGAGCTGGTCGAGGAGGAGGGGAAGAAGGGAGAATCTGGTGGAAAGGAGGAGGAGAAAAGCTTGGGTGGGAAGGAGGAGTGCGGAGAAGCTGGTGGAGAAGGAAGAAGAAAGAAGGAAGGGGCGAAGGACTGCGTCGAGAAGGAGGGAGAAGGGAGAAGTGGTGGAGAAGGAGGAGGGGGAGAAGCTGGTGGAGAAGGAGCAAGGGGAGAAAGAAGAAAGCTGGTGGCGAAGGAGGAAGGGGGAGAAGGTGGGGGAGGAGGGGGAGAAGCTGGTGGAGAAGGAGGAGGGGAGAAGGAAGAAGTGGTTGAAAGGAGGGGGGGAAGTGGTGCGAGAAGGAGAGGAGAGCTGTGAGAGAAGAAGGAAGTGGGAGAAGGAGGGGAGAAGGGAGCTGGTGGCAGGAGGAGGGGAGAAGCGGGCTGTGTAGGGAGAGTAGGGCAGAAGAAAGGGCAGAAGGGATCGAGAAGGATGGGGAGAAACGCTGGTGGAGAAGGAGAAAGCTCGGTGGAGAAGGAGGAGGGAAAAGGGAGGAAGGTGGTGGAGGATCGAGGGGGGGAGAAGCTGGAGGTCAGAAGAGACCTTTAAGCTATAAAACTGGGTATTTAGACCCTTTAAACGAAGTTTTAACGGTCTTTAAAACCCTCGGTTTTAAGGTCTAAAACCCAGCATTTAAGGTTCGTAATACCTAGTTTTAGGGCTCGTTTAATTCTTAGTTTTAGAACTGAAACCGCTTTTAATATCTTAAAAACCGGGTTTAAGGTCTAAAACAAGTTTTATGCCTTAAAACTAGGTATTAGAAGCCTTAAAACCCGGTTTTTAGAACTTAAAACCTAGTTTATAAACCTTTCAAAACCCTGGTTTAATGACCGGTTTTATGGTCTAAAACTAGGTTCTTAATGACATTAATGTATTCATTAGTCTGTGGCCGACCACTTCCGATCAGCCTGTATACATAATAACAGGAGCCTAAATAACGACAAAGCATTCATTATCATTTTGTCATTATTCAGCTCCTGATAATAACACGGAGTATCACTCCTGATAATAAAATGCGTTACAACTACTAGTTAGACCATTAGATTACCCATAAGATATAGAGAGATATATAAGAATATAGATATAGGTGCGAGGCAGACAGCGGGACTTTACCACATCCGCGGAGCTCGTATGGCGCTGAAAACAACAGCCTGGTCTTCCGTGAGCAATTACATGTATGCAACCCCATTTCAAACCAAAAGCATTAATAATTTCCTTGCATATATAGCCGCAACTTAGGTAGTCGGCCTGTAGGTTGTCACAATCTATATATTGTACAAGATAAGAAAAATATTTTTTGAGATGCCTTACACAGGGTGATTAAGTCATAACTCATCGTGCATATGTGCTGGACTGCCCACTTAAATGTAAATGATAAAATGAGTAAATCTAAATGGTACGCATGTGAGTTCGTCAAATTCTCCAACTATTTGTTCTGATCATTTACGTGGCAACCGGTAAACTACGTATTTTTATAACTGCGGTGTGTTGTGCCGTGGCGCGCGTGCGTCGTGTGCGTAGCGTGTGCGTGTGGGCCCATGCGTCTCTTGTGTGTTGCGTGTTTGTGAAGTCCTTGTGTTGTGCGTGCTCGGTTGTGCGTGTCTATGCGTGTGCGTGTCAGTGTGTCACTGCCGTTGTGTGCGAGTGGTCAGTGCGTGGGTGGTGTGAGTGCTGTCACTGTGTGTACGTGTGCGTGGTGGTGATGTTATGCTGAGGCGATGTACGTCGTGCGCTGCCATGTACGTGCGTGGCGTGTGCGTCCTGAGTGGTTCACTGCGTTGTGTGTGTTCGCGTGCGCCCGCGTGCCGTGCGCGGCTTGTTGTGCGTGTGCGTTGCGTGCGTGGGTGTGCGCCGCGTGCGTGATTTGATGTGTTTTGTGTGTGTGCGTGTGCGTATGCGTTGTGCGTAGTGCGTCGTGGTGTGCGTGTTGCGTGTGCGCTCTGTGCGTGAAGCATGTGTGTGAGTTGTGTCACTGATTGTCGAGCGCGATCTTGTGCGTGTGAGTGTGTCACTGTGTGTTCCCGTGTGGCGTTGTGAGTAGTTTGTCGCTGGTGTTGCGTCGCGTGTGTTGGTGGCGTGCGTCGTGCGTGTGCGTGCGCGTGTGCGTGTGTGTGCCAGTCAAACTGCTTAGTTGCGTTGCCGTGCGTGTGCGCGCGTCGTTTTTGCTGTGTCTTGTTGTGTGCGTAGTGTGGCGTGCGTCGTTGCGCGCGTGCGTGGTGCGTGTGCGCTGATTCCCCTAGTGCGGTTGCTGTGTCCTTGTGGTGTGCATGTGCATGTGCGTGTGAGTGTGTCACTGTGCGTTGCCGAGTGCGTGATGACGTGTGCCTGTGAGTGCTGCAACTGTGGTTTGGTGTCCTTGCTGTGTGCGTGTCGCGTATGTGCGTGCCGGTCGCGTTGCGTGCGTGTGCCTGTGCGTGCGTGCTGTGCGTCAACCACTACGGTGTGCTGTGTGCTATTGCGTGCGTGCGTGCGTACGTGCGTGTTTCGATTGTGGTGTGCGGTGTGCGTTTATGCGTGTGCTGTGCGTGTGAGTGCTGCTCACTGTGTGGCGATCGCCAGACGCCTGTGGTTGTGACGTTGTCGGGTGCGTGCGCGGTGTGCCGTGTGCGTTGTGAGTGTGTCACTGTGTGCGTGTTGAGGTGTCACTTGTGTGCGATCCGTGTGCGTGTGCGTGTGTGTGTGCGCAATGTGTAATCTTGGACTTTGTTTTGTTCACGAGAG
>NW_014577583.1:44243-48691 GCF_000485595.1 Priapulus caudatus
AGGGACCGCATGCGCGGTTCACAAATCTCGGTAAAGGGGTGGGTATTTTCGCGCGACAAAATCCGCCCCAAGAATTTGCGTAAAAAAGGGGTTGTATTTGACTTTTTCATCCCGGAATTTCTTATTAAAAAAGCGTGGTGTTTTTCCTTTCTCTCTTGTCATTCCTTAGGAAATTTATCATTTAATAGAGAAAAAAAAACTTTATCAAAGTCCCGGGGTCAAATTTTTCTGAATTCTGGCTAGCTAGGTTTTGAGAAGCTCATTCAGGGATTTATTCAGGGTCTTCCAAGGCAGGAAAAACCCTGCAAAAAACCCCGCCGAAAGGGGGGTTTGAAATGTTGGCAGTCCTGAGGTTAGGCGGGTGCTTTCAAAGGGAAGGGAACGAGGTATGCGTTGACTCTAAATAGACACTGAGTGGGGGGCCCGGCCAGCCATCCATCCATCTCATTTACTTCCATACCACCCAACAAAACTCCTCGTCCACCCACGCATCCAGTCCAGTCAATTCACATTCTATCCATTTCTCCATCCATCCTATTCCATCCATCCATCCATTCCATTCATCATTCATCCATCCAATCCATTCCACTCCATCCACTCACCAATCCATCCATCCAGCCATCTTCATTTCTCCATGCATCCCATCCAGCCATCACTAAGCCCAATCAACTACACCGGCCAAAACGCGGCCCTAAACTCGATCTAATAGCGTCGGATGAATAGTAACCGTAGGTCAAAAAGAAGTATTGGTATGAGGTTTATCTCCCGAGCATCAATCGTTGGGCTGAGCCTTCTACAGGGATGATATAAGAATATTGAAAGGGGGTTGACCCAGACAGAAATAGTGGCTTGGGTTAGATGAACATGGCTAATAACAAAAGTTAACAAATACTGGGGGTTTGGAGCTATTATATATGGACCTGAATGCACGGCACAGTTGAAATATAAAGAATTCAGTAATATACGACTATTACCAAGATAGCAGCCTTATCAGATTATCAGGCGCGTACTTGTTTGTATTGCGGGTTACGTCCACACGTTGCGTGTTTACAGCACTCTGAGGCTCGCAGCGCGCGTATGGAAAGCATTTTTCGTACAAAGAAACATTTAATAACCACTAGCAAAGCATATAAGCATTAAGGAATTACGCTGATAACTAGGGTTTAAGAGCGTTAATTTTTCCAAAGTTTTAGTGGGGGACCGGGGTCTTTTAAAATAAACAAAAAAAGGCTTAAAACTTAGGTTTATTACGCTTTTCCCTTTTAAGGTTTTAAAACGCCGGATTAAGCTTTAATACCTAGTTTTAGGTGCGTAAAAACTTAGGTTTTATGACCTTAAGAGAACTAGCGGTTTTAAGGAGGCATTAATTCAGAGTGTTTTAGGAGCCTCAAAACCGGGTTTTAAGGAGGCCTTAAAAACTTAGGTTGTTTACCGCTGTTTCGATGGAATTGTACTTTCTGGCTATTGGCGTAGGTTGCTTATTTTGCTAGTTTCTGCGGGACTGCCGATTACAGTTCTGCGCCACAGAAATGACGAGAACCAAGCGAGCGGAGAGCTGGTGGAGAAGGATCGGGACAATATGAGAAGGAGGGGAGAAGGGATACGCTGCGTGGAGGATGGATGGGGAGAAAAGGGAGAAGCTTGTCGGAGAAGGAGCAAGGGAGAAAGAAGAGCTGGTGGCGAAGGAGGGAGGGAGAAGTGGGGAGGAGTGGGTGGAGAAGCTGGTGGAGAAGCGACGGAGGGGGGAGAGGAAGAATGGCTGGTGGAAAATGGGAGGGGGGAGAAGCTTGGTGAGAATGGAGGAGGGGAGAAGTCTGGTGGAGTAAGAATGGAAGGGGAGGGAGAAGAGAGGCGTAGAAGGGAGCTGTGTTGGAGGAGGGGCGAGAGGGATGGTGCGAGCGAGGAGGGGGAGAAGAGAAGAAAGAAGGCTGATGGGAGAAGGGGGAGGGGGGAGAAAGTGTTGGGAGAAGGCAGGAAAGCTAGTGGAGAAGGAGGAGGGGGGAAAAGGCGGCAGAAGGGTGGCGTGGGGATCGAGGGCGGAGAAGTCTGGAGGAAGGAAGGAGAGCCTGTTTAGCTATAAAACTGGGTATTAGACCCTCATAAAACGATAGTTTACGGTCTTCATAAACCTGGTTTTAAGGTGCTTAAAACCAGATTAAGGTCGTTAATACTAGTTTTTAAGGGCGTGAATTCTTTAGTTTTAGACTGGGTGGGGGGTTGAAAAACCAGTCGTTTAATATCTTTAAAATCGGCTGTTTTGAAGGTCTAAAACAGTTTTATGCATTCGTAAAACTAGCTTATTAGAAGCTTAAACCCGGTGTTTTAGACCTGTAAAACCTAGTTTTTTCTTAAACTTAAAACCTGCGTTTAAGAGCCGGGTTTTATGGTCCTGAAAAACTAGGTTTTAATACTAATTATGTATTCATTAGGTCGTGTGGCGAGGCAGTCGAGTCAGCTGATATACATAGATAACCGAGACCTGGGGTAATTTTATTCAACTAATGCAAAGCAAACAAATACAAATAAGAATAGCTTAAAATATTTATCTTATGTATTTTATGTATCTTATGTATCTTACATAATGTCATAATTATAGCTACAGAAAGGTTATCTATATACTCGTAAGGCATATTAGAAAAAATTTCATGAAAAAAAACTTCTAAACCAAGTGACGGGTAATTCGTATCGTTATGCAGTAATCCTATGGGCGCCAGTGACGCGATCGTGTTGTTTTCACCGGCGTTCTGCTGGTGGTCACGTGACTACTGATCTGTGACGTAGCTCCGCCCGCACCTATAGATATAGAATATAGAATATAGAATATAGAAGTTTCTTCTATAGCTATGGATAACCACACATTATGCAAACACACGTGTTTGTATATATCTATGGTTAGACCATATAGTTTATGCTATAGCAGTCTAGCAGAGAACGTATATCATATATGATCACGTATATAACGTATCTTGATATGATCATAAATATGATACATGATCTGCTCGGAGATACGGAGATATTATGACATAAGTGCTCCGCTCCGCTCGCTGAAATCTGAAACTGAAACGTGGTGTGCATATGTTTCCATGAACCAAAGTATGGTCGTGACGTCAGTGTACGTTACGCACATCCATAGGCGCGTTCACACGGACGTTTTTGGCCCGAGCCTAATTAGGCCCGCGCTAGACTTGGCTCGAGCCGAGCGTTCACACGGACGTTTTTGGCCCGAGCCTAATTAGGCCCGTGCCAGATTTGGTCCCATCGAAAACGTCGGACCAGGCCCGAGCCAAATTTTAGCACCAGCTTTCGGCGAGCGGTAGAATCGGTTGAGCAGTAGATGCCGCGAGTGTCGAACGTGTACTTCGACGAAATATAGTCCAAAACAGTATAAAAATTCGAAAAATTTGATCAGGATGCACGTTTTCAAGATTGATAATTGAACTCGGAACGTAAGTAAACACTCTGAATCGTACATAACGCCATCTCGCGACATACTGCCAAAGTATCTGTGAGATATTTGTGCAATAAAATGTATTTGAATTTGAATTTGAATTTGACAGACAGTATTCACTTGCATACGTGTGAACGCTCCGACTCAATCCGGCCCGAGCCAAATTTGTCCCGAGCCAAATCTAGCCCATTTGGCTCGAGCCAAACCATGACCGTGTGAACGCGACTCATGTATGCATGGCACATCCATAATATATTTCCATTAAGGCGGAATAGCTTAGCTCGTAGGCACGGCTGAAGGTCGTTGGTTTGAATCCCATCTGTTTATTTTTTTTATTTTTTTATTTTTTAATTTTTATTTATTTAACTATTTTTCCCCAATTAACGCAAATATTTACATGATTTATTTACAATTTTTTATTAAATTTTTGTTCATTTATTAAATTTAATTTATTAGTGTTAATTAAATTTAATTAGGGATAGGGTTAGGGTTAGGGAGTAGTGCGTAGCACAGACTAACGTAGCACGCAACCACCAGCACCATCAGCAGGCTGTATGCATTCATTCAACTTCGGAGATAGCTCCAAGAAACGGTATAGCTAGGGTTAGAATACCGTCCGACAATAGACAATAGTACAATAGACAATTGACAATAGACAATAGACAATTGTACAATATAGACAATCCGTCGCACAGCCTGGTCGGGCTACTTCGGAGATAGCCGAGTTCGTGCGTGACGTCAGTGTACGTCACGACCATACTTTGGTTCATGGAAACATATGCCGACCCTAAAAGCAGCCGGCTGAAAGCACTGATCTCTATAATATAATAGAGATCAGTATATATCATATACTATCATGTACTAGGCATAGCTCTAGTACTATAGCCTGCTTAATACATTAACTGACACTGTAACTGTAAGCGGGCTAGAGCTATATTATGGACGTGGATATTCGTCCGAGCATCGGACACCTGTTCGTATGCGCTATTCGTCCGAGCAT
>NW_014577583.1:48814-53069 GCF_000485595.1 Priapulus caudatus
ATTACTATAGTAATAATACATGTATTAAAACACAGTCTAGGTAAGAATTGCAATTTCTCACAATTTCACGTGTTTTTGTATGTTTGCAACCATAATTTTTGGCTATTTGTGAGTCTGGAAACATTTTCATGAAGAGTTCATTTGCATGGTCCCATTTCTCATGCATTATGCTGAAATTGAAACAATCACATTTCTTTCTTTTTTCTACTTCTTCTTCCTTCGTCCTTTTTTTCTCTTTTTTGGAATCTCAGTGGGGGATATTTGTACAGGCCATCCCCCCCTCCTTCAAGAGCGGGGGATGCATCCCCCCATCCCCCTCGGGATTTACGCCCCTGGGTGTTAGGGTTAGGGTTAGGGTTAGGGTGTTACACTGTTAGGGTTAGGGAGTAGGCGTAGGCGACATACTCGTCGACACCTCGCGTACTATATATACCATATACTCATATACGACAACGACACTTTCAGAGTCACTGTATATCAACTTGCCTTCACAAAAACTAATGCAGAACTAGCCACTCCCGCACTCGCCACACATTTATGTGTCAGTGTGCAGCGGCAGCAGCAATGGCGGCAGCCAGTGTTTGTTGTAGATGAGCATTTGAACGGCATTTACAGGAAATTATCGGCAATAATAGGTGAAAGAGAGTATAGAAACATTAAGAATAAGACTTTGGTAGTAAATTGATTTCGTATTTATTTAGCATTATATTTTATTGAAACGCTCCAAGTGCCTGTGGTGTCGCCAATACAAGAGTTCTGCTCTGATAATGATATATAGATATTAACTCTATATAATTAATTAATTATCATTATTATAATGGCGACACAGCACACTCGCAGTAGCGAGTGGTGGAACGGCTAGTTCTGTATTAGTTTTTGTGAAAGCAAGTTGATATGGAGTGACACAACAGTGGAAGTGTAATTGAGTAGGCCTATTTGTGAGTGTGCATTCATATTATTTTCTGCTCTTATGTTTTTACTGACTCTGTCCCAAGTACATGTGGCCTGGTCGGGCTACATTTATTGTACCTATGCCTAGGCTATGCCATGGTACTAGGCAAACCATAGATATAGAATATAGATATAGTCTGTATCTATGGGCAAACGAAAACTGCGACGAATGAGCAGTTAGTTTCGTCTGTTTGCAGGGGTAGCTTTTACTAGCTGTTTTAAAATTAAATCGTGATATAACAAATTGTCAGTTTTTTTAATGTTTTTTATTGTTTATCATATTTATATACGTTTAATTATTAGTAGTACTTAGGAAGCTTATCTTATCAGACGGCGCGTGACTGAGCAGCTATAAAGGCTCCACACGGGCACTTGGAACGTTTCCATAATAAAGTGATAATACTTTAAAATAGATCATCAGAAATGTATTTGGTACCAAAGTCGTAATGTTTATCTAATCTCTTTCGCCTATTATTGGTAACAGTGCCTCGTAAATGCAGTTCCAGGGGTAGAAATTAACTTTTGAACAAGGGAGTCCAGCGGACTCCCTACCCTCAAAACGAGGGAGTCCAGAATAGTTTTATTTGAGATATACAGAGTTATTCATCTAGATCTGCAGAGGTGATAGGTTTTTTGTATGGAAGGGTGTCAGGCTGTATAGACAATCCGTCGCACAGCCTGGTCGGGCTAGCCCGCGCTGTGCTGCGTGCACAAACAACATGAATAAGAGAGTAACTTAAAAGTAGTAGTAAAGAATAGAAAGTAGAAGTAGAAGTAGAAACTAGAAATAGTAAAGAAGTAATGAATAAGAGAATAACTGAATAAGAGAATAACTCTCTTATTCATGTTGTTTGTGCACGCAGCACAGCGAGGGTGGGCGTGCGGTGTACTTGTGTGTTGCATATGAGCATTTGACAGGAATTTACAGGTGATTATAGGCGAAATAGAGTAGAGAAACATTTAGACTTTGGTACATTTCGTGTTTATTTACCATTGATTTTTTTTATTGAGACGTTCCAAGTGCCTGTGATCCTTTTGGTTCGTTAGTCAGCCGGGGGCACAGCCACAGGCACAGGCACTTGGGACAGAGTCAGTAAAAACTGAAAATAATATGAACGCATATTCACAAATCTACCCCTCAATTACACTTCCACTGTTGTGTCACTGTAGCATGAAGGGGCGTTGTCGTATAATGATTAATGGCGTATAATATGTACCCGAGGTAACTATTTGATATGGTTAGGGCTAGGGTAGGGTGTTAGCAGGGGCGTAAATTCGTACCGAGGAGTGGGGGGGAGGATCGGCGATAGCCATCACATACTATAGCACGAGCACAAGCCCACAATAATTTACGCACACGCGCGCGATCGCGCACGCACGAACATACACACACGCACACACACATACACACACAAACGAACAAACAACAAACATACACACACAAACACACGTACATACATTTATACATGCATACATACATGGACGCACATGCCAAATTTGACAACCATAAAGTAAAAAATTTGGACATATCTCGGACACATTTTGGACAAATTTGGACATATAGTAAAATGTATGTATAACTGTATAGCCTACACGTATACAGTATGTCACGATCATTTAGAGTACAGGGTCTCCAATCCTGTGAACTCCAAATGCAGAATGAAATTGATGGACAGGGGGGGGGGCGAAATTAACCTTGGCTGCCGCAGGCAGGCTCGCATGCCGTAGGCATGCCAGTGCTAGGGGGTCTGATGGCATGCCCCCCAGAAAATTTTGAAATATTTAAGCCATTTTCCTGCAATCTGAGGCTAACTGTGGGGCATATTCTCATGTCTGATGACACTATCTCAACCCTAGACTCAACCCTACAAGTTAGGATTCAAAACACTTGTCATGACTTTTCAGAGAGCGTACACAGTTAGGTTACTATAGTAATAATTAGTGTTGTCAATATGGTGGAGAAGGAGGAGGGGGAAAAGGGAGAAGGTGGTGGAGGATCGAGGGGGAGAAGCTGGAGGAGAAGGAGACCTTTAAGCTATAAAACTGGGTATTAGACCCTTAAAACGAAGTTTTAAGGTCTTAAAACCTGGTTTTAAGGTCTAAAACCCAGATTTAAGGTCGTAATACCTAGTTTTAGGGCGTAATTCTTAGTTTTAGAACTTAAAACCCAGTTTTAATATCTTAAAACCGGGTTTTAAGGTCTAAAACCAAGTTTTATGCCTTAAAACTAGGTATTAGAAGCTTAAAACCCGGGTTTAGACCTTAAAACCTAGTTTTAAACCTTAAAACCTGGTTTAAGACCGGTTTTATGGTCTAAAACTAGGTTTTAATACATTAATGTATTCATTAGTCTGTGGCGACCACTCGATCAGCTGTATACATAATAACAGGAGCTAATAATGACAAAGCCATCATTATCATTTTGTCATTATTAGCTCCTGATAATAACAGGAGTATCACTCCTGATAATAAAATGGACCACTACTAGTTAGACCATAGATTACCCATAGATATAGAAGAAGATATATAAGATATAGATATAGGTGCGGGCAGACAGCCGGGAACTTTACCACATCCGGGAGCTGTGCCGGTGAAAACAACAGCCTGTCTCCGTGAGCTTACATGTATGCAATACCCCATTTCCAAACCAAAAGCATACTAATTTCCTTGCATATATGCCGAAAACTTAGGTAGTCGGCCTAGTAGGTTGTCACAATCATATATATTGTACAGATAAGAAAAGATATTTTTTGAGATGCCTTACACAGGCGTGATAAGTCATAAGTGCATGGCTGACTGCCACTTAAATGTAAATGAGTAAATGAGTAAATCTAAATGGTACGCACTGGAGTTCGTCAAAATTCTCCACTATTTGTTCTGATCATTTCGTGGCAGGTAACTACTATTTTATAACTGCGTGTGTGTGTGCGTGGGCGCGTGCGTGTGTGCGTGCGTGTGCGTGTGCGTGCGTCTGTGTGTGTGCGTGTTTGTGAGTCCTTGTGTGTGCGTGTGCGTGTGCGTGTGCGTATGCGTGTGCGTGTGAGTGTGTCACTGTGTGTGCGAGTGCGTGTGCGTGTGCGTGTTTGTGTGTCACCGTGTGTTCGTGTGCGTGTGTCACTGTGTGTACGTGTGCGTGTGCGTGTGCGTGTTTGTGTGTCACCGTGTGTTCGTGTGAGTGTGTCACTGTGTGTACGTGTGCGTGTGCGTGTGCGTGTTTGTGTGTCACCGTGTGTTCGTGTGAGTGTGTCACTGTGTGTACGTGTGCGTGTGCGTGTGCGTGTTTGTGTGTCACCGTGTGTTCGTG
>NW_014577583.1:53094-68754 GCF_000485595.1 Priapulus caudatus
ATATATATATATATATATATATATATATATATATATATATATATATATATAGGTATATCTATCTTTCTGTGAGTTTATGCACAGTGGCGTGGATGTGGTGAAATTGTGTGTTGCAGAGGAGTTTCACTGGTACCAATAATAGGCATAACAGAATACATAAACATTAGGACATTGGTAGTAAATACATTTTGTGTTTATTTATCATCATTTTATTGTTGAAACATTCCAAGTGCTCGTGACACACTCAGGTGTAACTCTTCAGGAATAAAGGAATAAATTCTATTTGTACTATGAGGTGAAACGAACTATATAGCTAGTGGTTTGATCCACTATAGTTGGCAGGTCCAGATTTCAAGAGGATTTAAGATCATTCTGATTATTTTCTGTATGATAATGCAAAACCCGTTTAGTTCATGTACAAGAGAGGCCGCTAGTAGTCAGTGTGACTCGACCCGAGGCTGACGCGTTACAACACTGCTAGTAGCAGATTGTGGCGTGTCTCTTGATATACATGGCGACAGTGCTCTATCCGTGTAGATAATTGTGTCAATAAAGTTAACCTCAATACAAGTGCAAAAACAATCATTAGCATCATCATTATAAAGCTCAAGAACAGAAAAAATATATATATATAGATAACACTTTCCACACTACAGGCCTAACTAACTAGGGCATGGTATATATACTAGGGCCACAATTCACCTGCAATTGTTCTTGAGTCATTATATTTCATCTCTCAGTAGGGACTCTGGGCATCCTTCATGGCATAAAATGTTGAGCCTAGCTCCATTAATGGGGATGTAAAAGAAGAATTGAAGACATTCAACACAAGCAGTGATCACTCGGTGTCATTCAGCTTGGCATAACATTAGTGAAGCAGAAAGCATACTACGAGTACGAGATAACTTCACAAAAAATGCTTGTATTTAATAAATATATTATAGCTGTGATGACACTGATAGGTAGGTTCATTACATTATATTATTTGTCTTCTGTCTATAGGTTCACACTGAGATGGCATGATACCAATCACAAGTGAACACTGAAATGCAGATTAGAGGGCGCTGTGGACTCCAAACGTGATGGCCAGGTATCATTATCATCAGATGTCATGTTCCTGCATCCTACAGTTCTGAGACTGACTCAAGTTAATGTTAATCACTACTCTTAAATTTGCATCTTTGAAAAAACATTTTAAATGCAAAAGTCCACAATGTGAAGCAAGTTTGCCAATTGATTTCCATGACATAATTGGAAGTGCGCTCATATAGAAAACCTTTTGGGCAATAGAAGTAATACACAGGGTGCGAAATTAACGCGAGTCAGTAGTCAAATACTCCCTGATTTACGGTCGGACTCCCTGATTTACTGTCGGACTCCCTGATTTGACATATGCAGGAGTCCGTGTGACTCCCTGAAAATTCTGTTATACAAATTAGTAGTAGTTCCAGAGGAAGGCCTCACGGAATTACCCTATTTTTTCAGCAAATGTCCAAAGAAAATTTGGCAGAAGTGCATGGCAATAATCTTCAAAACAAGCACATGTGTTATTGCTGCTATGCTTTAGTTTTGAACGTCAGACTGCGGACTCCCTCATTTTGCTACGGACTCCCTCTTTTGAGGGTAGGGAGTCCGTTGGACTCCCTTGTTCAAAAGTTAATTTCTACCCCTGAATACATGTGCACCTATCAGTGCAAATAATCATTTTCAAACACATAATTATATGAATTATGTAATGACATAACATGGAAACATGGTAGTAATAGTCAGAGGGAAAGAGAGATCAGAGTTAGAAGTACTAGGAGAGAGAGAGAGAGAGAGAGAGTGGGACACTATTATTAGCTGACTTGATTGCCTCTGGCTTTACCCTGGAAGCTGAAATGTTACGTGTGCATTTTACATATATATTGGTTACGTTTATCATCTGTTTGTACAGCTCTCTATAGCAGCTGAGGTAGTTGAGAAGTGTTCATGATACTTTGACGTTATGCATACAATTGCAATCATTATTAGGAAAGCTGGGTAAACCTTTTTCTGTAAGTGCAACCTGCCTTGCTATTTTCTCTGTAGTCAGCTGAAGTGGCAGTGGAGCTTCCAGGGTGCGAAATTAACGGGAGTCCGGAGTCAAATACTCCCCGATTTACTGTCGGACTCCCTGATTTGACGTATATGCAGGAGTCCGTGTTACTCCCTGAAAATTCTGCCATACTACCTAGTTCGTTCCAGAGCCCGTCCTCGTGGAAATACTGTATTTTTTCAGCTAATATCCAAAGAAAATTTGACAGACGTGCAACGGCATGAATCTTAAAAATAAGCACATGCCTTATTGTTAAAATATCTTTAATTTTGAACCTCAGAATGAGGACTCCCTCTTTTTTAGGGTAGGGAGTACCTTGGACTCCCGTGTTCAAAAGTTAATTTCTACCCTTGAGCTTTTAATAGGGAGTAGTCTCTTTCCCCAGGAGCAGGAACATGGACATTTCATAAACACTAGATGTGTAGGTGTGTCCTATTGGGGATGGAAAATGTCTATTACGATATATATATAGCCACCCGACGTAATGGAAGCTGGCTGCGTATGTGTTAGATCTTGAAATTGTATGCATGGTTTATTTAGTAGACGATTGTGGACACCTCATTTTTGGGTAGAAAACCCCACTGACTTATTGTTAAACTATTTAAGAGTAAATTTGCATTTCACATCCCAAATTCAGTCATCATATATAATTTATAAATTAAGTATCTGCGAATTTCCATAATTCAAATTATGATAATGTGTGGTATTACTGTCCCCATGTTTTCCAGTAATACATATTCTAACCAAAATATTATATAATATATTCCAATTGTGTATTCTGTACGTATATATTCTATGTTCCAATTATATTTTCTAGATATGTGTAAATATTTGGGAATAGCATATAACTACCAAGCTGCTTTGAGTCAAATTAATATCAACTAAATTCAAATATTATATATTGTCCTCC
The DNA here is from genome assembly GCF_000485595.1 of Priapulus caudatus. Taxonomy (NCBI): domain Eukaryota; kingdom Metazoa; phylum Priapulida; class Priapulimorpha; order Priapulimorphida; family Priapulidae; genus Priapulus; species Priapulus caudatus. The sequence goes on from NW_014577583.1 coordinate 56,082, forward strand.
ATTGTTTCTAAGTCGATACAAACGAATTATAGTTCTAAGAATATGTATCGCGTCAAATCAAGCTGCTTGTAGAAATGTAGACAGATTAATTCAGCAGGAATCAAAATAAATTTTACGTACTATGTAGGTATTTTGAGCGAATGCCCACAGCCCACAGGTAAAACCATCTAGTGGTTGTATTGACGCAGAGATGAAATTACGAAGTTCTGACTCCATCCCGCCCTTTTTTATGAGTTACAGTTGGAACCGGAACTTTGCAGATATTGCTTTTATAGGGTCGAACCCACCTGGCCGGAACCGAGTTCTTCTTTCCCTTAAGATTTCTGCGGTCCAGCCCCTCTCGAGTTTTTGCACAGCGGAGCATTAGGAGCAGAGCAAATGCGAATCAGTTGTGGTTTTAGCTGCTGCGGGTAACGTGACACTGGCTCGGTATACGTTTGTGTGGCTACCAGTGAGGAGCGAGCATGTGGATTTATGCTGCTTCGTGCGTTTCCAAGCTTATGTTTATGTGTCCACGTGTTTGTGCATCGATAGACGGCTGTCTCTAGGATTTTATGGCAGAGGCATGTGTTGCTAGAGCTGCGGCAGAAAGGGAATTGCTCCTAGTCTTACCGAGTTTGGGCTGGTTCATATCATATGCAGATAGACTCTTACTGGTATATTGTAGGAAACTGCAAGCATACCTTTCAATGCTTACCGGGGTTTGGTGTGTCTATGTACATGCGTTTTTGTATATCTGATACTGTGGCAATATAATGGTGTCAAATTGAAATATATCAGTAATACCTAATAAATAGATTTTTTCAATTTTAAGTAAATTAAAGCACATTTTATAACAGTTTATCTGTTAATATACAGCTTTTCTGTTAATCGTTTATAATATAGTACAATCTGTTGTTCAATTCTATATTTTTTTCTTTCTAGAATCGTCGTTGTTATCGGTTTCTGCTCTGTTACAGTTTGCGCCTGTGGTTGCAGCTGAATGGGTCACCACTGAGATGAGTGTGCCATGCCGTAGTTGCCTTGCGGCCTAACACAGCTTGCCGTCGTCGCCGTCGTCACTGTTGCTCGGCTGCAGAATGGAGGAGCTGTTCAGAAGCCTGATACGATTGAACACGGCTGTTCAGCGCGACACTGAGCAACTGACAGAGGTCACCTACCTACTGACACAGACACTGGCTTCTACCGGTAACGAATTCGCCCTTGCGCGGTTTCACAAACCTCGGCTATACATCCAGCAAGAGAATTACTGTCTATCGTCAATATATGTGACTATATATATGTGACTATATATATATATATGCATTTCTATATGCCGCGTTGCTAAGCTCTAAAAATCGTATCAACGTCTGAACGTGGTAGATAGTGATGTTGATCATCTGCTGGATGTATATTTGCTGTCGTCTCCAAACTGTCTAGCGTCGAGGTCGCAATAAAATATTCGTCGTTAATTTTCAAAAAGCGCATGTTTTGGTTGTTGACAGGGTATATAATAATTTGTGAGGGCATGCGAGCAGTGCAAGTAATTAACATTTACTGTCTTAATTAATTATGAACTGTTGCTAGCATCTGGCTCGCTAGCGCCTCCACTGTATACTGCAGGCTTCCCGAGTATGCCATTAATGATTTAGTGATGACATGTGCTGTGCAGCTGTATTAATAATGCAAATGTGGGCACCTCAAGATGCCTTTCTTGTTTGTAGTGTCAACTAATAACATATTTTGTTTATTAGTGGTGGATATTTGCACTTGTTTTATATTAGTCTTCTTTCCGTAGTAAACTGGATGATGGTCTAATTGGGTAGATTAATTTAAAACACAGCTTTTTATAAAGATAATATGATTGTTGGCATAACTGAGTTGTATCGAATATGGATCTCAAGTGGACTCATTCAGTACAGTGGCCAACTTTTTGGATAGGGCAATAATATCGTATAGTTACACATTCATTTGCAAAAACCAATCTGTAGCTGCAAAAAAGCACCAAGGAATGTATTTACGTGTAGCTATGCGATATTTAATCCTCATGTGGTATGTTCCATATGGTATGCTAATAAATAAATAAATAAATTAATTGTTTCATCTGTGTAGAAATTTACAAGCAGATCATGAAGCAAGCTCAGTGTAGATGTGTATCAAATGAATGTTGCACTAAAATGCAATCTGAATATTATTATCGTACCAGTAAGGCAACATTTCTTTATTATTATTCAGTCGGCGCTGCCTTGGTGGTCATACCTGGTGATAGCTGAATGTAATATTCTTGACGGGAAATGGCAATAAGCTAATGATGATATTAACTCTTTGCTCCATAGATAAATCTACAGTAGATATTGCATCCGTCTATGCCCGTAACCTTGATGTGCTTCTGTTTACCTTAGAGGTGAGTATAGACTTGATACGAAAGTAAAACTAAAAAAGACGTAAAGTAATTAAAACACATACAGTTCAACATATGGTCAAATTATAGTCAAACCCACTTATAGTGAAACAGCAATGAATTCACCCACCAAGTCTACGTGTGTATGTCTGCAGAAATTCAGAGCCGTGCTTATATTTTACGGCAAACTGTATTATTCCAAGCTTGAAACGGTCACTTAAATGTTTCATGTCCTTGTTAAAGTCTCTGACTAAACTTATGCATACACCACTACATAAATGTATCTTTGTAACAGAACAAGACTTATGGAAGCAGGCTAAATGCATTTCGCGTGAAATCTGTAACCATAATTTTGTAAATGGGTATATGACAGCTCAGGGGAATCAGTCGCGCCACCTATAGGGAGATAGAAGCTGAATTTGTAGCCGTATATTTAGCCAAGTTTATTCTGAGAATCATAGAGAAAGAAAGTGTCTCAATGACGTGCATAGCGATCTTTCGACTGTTTCCGTCTAGATAAAATTTCTCAGATTTTGCCTAGTTTTTTATTGTTTACATTCCAGATGTTACAAATCATCACCCAAAATTAGCCTATAGTCGTTATAATACGTAACACGTGAGTCTTGATACAGCATTTTAGGTCATATTTAGCCAGCAGTTGGAGGTTCTCACCCGCTTAATCGGACAAGAAATCTCACCGCAATTGAATAATTTGAAGATTCGATAGCAAATAGTTTGGCCCTGCCTATCTGCAGCGTCTCAGCCAGGGCTGGGCGAACTGCTTTCTAGTTTTGATAGTTGCCAGGTGCTCTTCTTACACTGGGGATGGCATGCAGGCATGCTGGCACAGATTCGTTACCAGCGAAGAAAATTAACCTTATTTGTAAACAGCCCTCTAGCTATCAGTGTTACATATAGGTTAGCAAACATAGCTGTCATCTGGCAATGACATCGGTTACAGGCTTCATTCCTTTGTCTAGGCAGAAGACATTCTTAAATGAATCTACCAGCCAGTTCCATCATCATACGTAGCAGGGAGGGCATATAGCAACGTATAACTACAGGGGTCGAAGTAAGCGATGGTCTGATGGTCCGGGGCCATCAAATAATCAGGAGGACCATCCGATTTTCAAAGTCAATGGTCCGACGGACCGGACCGTTATGGGTTCAACTAAATTCGACTGAAAATGCAACTTTATTAACCAATATACTATTAAAGTGAATAAACAATGACTGTATCGTTTGATACATTCATTGTAGGTGAATAATTTCCATTTTATCACCATGTAAAATCTCTTTCTTACACCTGCAAGCCGCATTACTTTTAGAGAACAATTTGCAATTTAGGAGGACCATCTAAAATTTAGGCGGACCATCTAAATTTCAAACTAGATGGTCCTGTGGACCATCTCTTTTTTTCTCCTTATTTCTACCCCTGAACTAGTTGTAACCCTGGTCACTCTGTATGTGACATATATGGCAGTGCATGGCTGGCACTGATGTTATATTTAGACTTTAGATGTAACAGATATTAGTTTGACTGGGCTATTATAGCTATCAAGTGCATCAGAACTGCCTGTGTTATAAATCTTTCTTGATTTATGTATTTTATGTTATTTATTATATTCATAAATTATTATACAGGGGGCCACGTCGTTCAACTACCTATCACGTGATCTTGATGAAATGTGTTTACTATATGCTGATGAAGATATAAGTTATTAATATATTCGTTTATTTATTGATCGATTCTGATGTACAATGTCTCATGGGCAACTGGTAATCATACGTGTTTTTCTTGGATACGTGGTGATGCATATATACATTTATTTCATTACTCTTATTGCACCACAGTTGAATTCATTAAAGGCACAGTGTTCATTGTACGCTATGAGCATTTACAACGTTTAGCTTTTTTAGCAACATTAGCTGAAATTATTGATTAGCAAAGACAGGAGGAAATGCGTGTGCATTTTCCCAATACAAAAAGTAGAACATACAGTATAGGTACGACTTTGTGCTATGGAAGTCGCATCGTTTACAGTACCGGGTTCGTAGCCATGTCCACAAGTGAAACATGTGCGTTTCTGTTAGCCAACTGTGTAATATCGCCAAGGAGCCAATTATTGTTTGAAACTGAAGCGTTGCTACTGCACTCATGCAGCCTATCAAAATACTATGTGGTGTGGGCTAATGTGAGAATAGCTGCTTTCTCTCCAAATGTTATATTAGGCATATCTATAAACAAATTGCTTCTACACCCATTGCTTATATACACTTCTGCTTTTGCACTTGTGTCATACTGCTGCTTATAATAACTATTCCACGCAACACAAATATATTCAGCTGCTGGATAACCTCGGTGTATAAGCTTTGACGCTGAGAGGGTCTATGTCCCCCAGGGTACTGCCGGAACGTACCCTGGGTACGGTCCAGTATACCAGAACGTACCCTGGTACTATCTAATATGCCGGACCGTACCTCGCCTACTGCACTAACGAGTCTAGGGAGTCGCCTACGCCTACTCCCTAACCCTAACCCTAACCCTAACCCCAACCCTAACCCTAACCCTAACCATATCAGATAGTTACCAGGGTACGTTCCGGTATACCGGACCGTACCCAGGCCATGGCCTGGGGGACAAGGACCCTATGAGCAGCTCTGACCATGGAAACAGCGGCGGCACGGGCGGTGTGTTTGCTTGTACTGGCCCTGTAGTGAAGCCTAACTAACATGCTGGTAATCATTGACGTGGTTCGTTTCAGAGTGCGCGAGAGCTCGTCATCGTGAAGAATGTAGTAACGATCCTGCACCACATGCTGTGCGTCAAACCACGTATGTATATTCTGTACTAGGCTCTGCCCTGCTCGCCGCGATATTTCGCCATATGGGCAGTATAGTGTTAGTTACTATTAAAACCTTTGGCTCTTGCTGCCGTATGCTGATTTTGGGTCAGAAATATTGATAGACTATCTGCATCTCATTGGACGATTCGGACCCAGTGCTATAAGGGTAAATTATTTATGTGGTGTGTATGTCTGCGTGTGTGTTTACTATTGTGTGTGTGCGTGTGTGTGCATGTGTGTGCGTGTGTGTGTGTGCGTGTGGGTGCATGCGCACGTGCGTGCGTGCGTGCGTGCGTGTGTGTACGTGCACATATTACCCCTGTATTGTTTGGGCTAAACTGTACCCCAAGATTGGACAGTTGACTGTTTAAGAATAGTATTTATGAATAGTACATGGCCGAGATATTCTATATAGATGTTCGTACATACATACGTACGCACGCATGCATTCATGTACTGGACACATATACACACGTGCACACGCAAACACTCACAGACCGACACTCACACAGACATGCATGCACATGCACACGCGCACCGCACGCACACACACACATTTTCTGTCGCAGCCGGATGAAGAGACAAACTGAATAAACAGCTTGCATTTATAATACAAGACACCACATTTCTATATTTCTGTTTTACGCTTCAGCTATGTCTTAATTCATCGGTGTCTGTGTACTTTTTTACTTCTATATATCACATTATATAACTATCTCAAATACTGTTGTTTTAGGTATAGGGGGCGCTGTCAGCAAGGTGAGCTTGCGAAGTGCGTCGCGATGTTTGCTGAAAGTGTTGGTGTATCTTGTCAATGAACTAGAGCCAATCAAAATAGAGCTATTGAGCACCATGTACGTTATCATCACGAAGCTTTCTGTTGTTGGTAAGTATATTACTATTAGTATTATTACCGTAAACCTATGCACAGGTGCATTCATGCTGTTACATTAAGACAGTCTCTACTGCACATGTGTAGTTGTACATGTAAGTCTAACCAGGTGCATCTATATTGGCTTTAAACAAAAGCAATTAATGAGAATCAAAATTATGGTTACCATTCTATTGCCTTGCAAAACCAGAAGAAGAACGGTTGTTCAAGAATTTGTGTATTCTGGTGTGTTTAGAGCTATAGTCATCCAAGTGCTGTTGAAGCATTGTGTGATGAGAATGGAGGCAATCCCTGTTTTCCATGATATATAGTTTCCTTGTTCATTATACTCTACACAAATAGGCAGTTGTTGTTTATGCGATCAGATCAACATAGTAGAGTAACTTGTATTTTTTGCAAGACATGTTTTTAACATTTAACAGTAAAAATTGACGTGGACATTGACATGCCAAAAATAAATACCATGCAAAATAATGGCAGTAAAAATTAAAATTCATTTCCTTCAATACTTTTCGTTGTGCGAGTTACTAATAGAATATTACGAATTCCATTAACATGGTGGCATGATTGCTTTACATAGATAAGAAGCTGCCAGTGAAGGCAAGACTGCAAGGTGCCCTCCCAGTGACAGTAAAGGTGATGCTGCTGCCCTCTGTCAATGTAAAGCTTCTACTGCCTCTCGTCAAAGTTCTCAGGATATTTGCCGCAAGCTGTATGTATTATGTAACCACATAGCATTAACTTTACTCGTACGTCGTAACTCTGCAATGTTTTTGACAACGATTCCCTTACATGTAATGTTACTGGTCAGCAAACTGAATGCCAATTGGAATTGAAATAACGTGCACAAAATTTACTAAGATAGATTTATGCATGAAAACTACATGAGTAAGGTAAATTATTAGTGTGGTTGTGGCATTATTTTATTATCGACACTTGGATATGCAGCTCGTGATTTTATCACAAATGCTAACGAACTGCGTTATTGTGCATTTATCAGTCATATGCAGTTACCGAACCTAGATGTTTGCATAAATACTGTTGACTTTCCGCAGCGGTGAACGTAGCTGAGCTTGGCCGGAGTGGGGCAGTGGTGGCGCTCGTGCAGCTGATACAGGGCATGGGCAGGAAACACCCGACCCTGCAGCAGATCAGCCTAGAGGTGCTCATGATGCTCTTAAAGTCTAGTGAGTAGTTCACTCCTAGCATTATGTGTGTACCGTTGTGTGTGTGTGCACGGGTGTGTGTGTGTGTGCGTGCGTGCGTGCGTGCGTGCGTGCGTGCGTGCGTGTGTGTGTGCGTGCGTGCGTGCGTGCGTGCGTGCGTGCGTTCGTGTGTGGGTGCGTGCGTGCGTGCACATGTGTTCCTGGGTGCATGCGTCATGTGTGCACTTTTCAACGTTGATTCATCACATTGAATTTGCATGTGTGTTTTGTGTCTTCCTTCATTCGTCACTTTTATATGCCGGTTTTTCTCCTCAGAAAAGAATTTACGTCGCGCGGTGGCGGCCGGCATACCGAAGGCGTTGCTCGACTTTTTCCTGGACTGGCAGGGGCAGGATAGCCGCAGCAAACACATCAAAGAGCAGAACTGCTTGCTCACCATGCTGAAGCAGTTTTCTGTCAACAGTACGTCAACTTTGCGTTATGCTGAAATATCCCTAAATCTGTTGGTGTTTCTTCTATTCACTCCTAAATTGACATTCTATGTGTCAAATCTAGTATGAAGTGCCACAAAAGATTACACATTTACAGTTTAAAACAGCATGGAGTATTTTATCAGAGTGAATGCCTTTCCCTGTCTGGTGAGGCACGTAGCAGGCATTCTAGCAACGAAATCCTTAACAGGTGCAGTGCGGCTGTATATATTGGTTAGGTTTACCCTAATCGCTTTACAGTATTGGCTTACCTTCACCATTCTACAAAGCTGTGTACACAGCACTGCATCTGTTGCGCATTTTGGCTGTTACTTGTGCCTATGGATTCAGTTACCTGATGTATTTTGTGGAGTTGTCTATTAGTTGTTGGGCACTGGTCAACTTGACCCACGCACCAACTCGGCTCGCACGCTCGGTGGTGAGTTTACTCGTCTGGAGGTCGGCCAGCTCGGCTCGTGGGTCGAAATTACCTGCCTGGAGGTCAGCCAGCTCGATTTGCCAGCTAAAGGCCTATTTACACGATGCGTCTTAGACGTACGTCTAGGACGTACACCATGTATGACAATGCAAACGCAATGTCGGAAGAAATTAGAACATCCGTCCTGTGCATCCGATATCGCAAGGGTCATACATTTGCATTGTCATACACGGTGCGTTTTGGACGTAGGTCCTAGACGTACGTCTAGGACGCATCGTGTAAATAGGCCTTAACTCATGAGATGTTTCACACTCTCTGATGTCTATTTGTTTGTTATTATTACTAAATTCATTATTGCACATAACGTAATCATATTTGCGTAGTTGTTAAGCGTTGTCGTTTTTCTGCGCGTAGAGCCAGGCAGGAGGGCGCTCGTGGAGGCCGGAGTCGTGCCACGTCTGTACGCGGCCTGCCAGCGCATGTCCGCTGCCCGCGCTGAGCTGATGCCCACAGCCAGCGTCGTGCTGCGCAAGTGTCTGCCCTGCAACCGCCTGCCCCTCCACGGCACCGAAACCAGCATCTATACGTTCAGCTTGCCCGTGATCGAGCACGATCCCGACTGCTGCTGCTACGCGACAGGTTCGTGCTAAAACCGAAGCAGGTAACGCGGTAGCATTGAGGTAGCTAGTGATAGCTAGGATGATTGTGCGTGTGAGGTCGACGCGCATCGGTGTGATGCGTCGCTGGAGCTATGCCTTGTTTCAAGTTTTGCGACAGTTTAAACTCGAGCAGTTAATGCAGTACTAGTGAGTTAGCTAGTGACAATGATTGTACGTGTGAGGTCAACACGCATCAGTTTGAAGCATTGCTGGAACTATATGCCTAGTTTCAAGTTTTGCGACAGTCTAAACTCAAGCAGGTAATGCGGTACCGGTGAGTTAGCTAGTGACAATACATGTGAGGTCGACACGCGTCAGTGTAATGCGTCGCTGCAGCTATGCCTAGTTTTTACAACCATCTAAACTCAAGCAGGTAACGCAGTAGCAGTGAGTTACTTAGCTAATGACAATGATTGTGCGTGTGAGGTCGGCACGCGTCAGTGTAATGCGTTGCTGGAGGTATGCCTAAAGTTTTGCAACCGTCTAAATATTTTCGTCGCTTTGTCGCAACATGACATGTTAGCGCGTTTGTAGACAATAGTGTTAAAAGCTATTTGTTTTCCTGTGCAGGAGAAGATGTGGATGAGGAGAGCAGTAAGCAGAGCCAGGGGTTGCTGGCACAGCCCGATCTCACAGTACGCACAACACAAATTCCTTATATAATATATATATATATTATATAATATATATATATTACAGTGTTTCCCCTGCCCTCGCTAGTCCAAATCTCAAGCCCGCCCACAGCAGAAATTTATACAAAAAATACCGCCATTCGCTTAAGATGAAAATCACTTTATTGCACAGCTGTTCTAAAACTTCAGCTAGCTGAGACCCGGCAGGCAAAGCACACCAAGTTTTTGCTTCTGCGCCACCATCTCTACAAACTGCCGGTCCTCCTGACCGGCACTTTTTCCCTCATATTTAAGTGAAATACTACGGGTTATCGCACGGGCAGTTTAGACAGAATTAGTAAGTGTAAACGGGAGCGCATTCTAATACGCCTCCGCCTTCCTGAACGTAGTTTTGGGTTATCCAAAACATCTAGAGCCGAGGGCCATGAACTCCCTCACGCATGATTCGCCACAACGAACAAAACCTCGGGACAGTCATAGAAAATCGATTGCAGCGGCATGTACTAGCCCAGTGTTTTTATCGCCCGCATAACAGTAAGTTCATATGTCGCAGGGGTTATCGTGGGGCAGTGAGGCGGGCACGACCAGTGACACCTGACACGCACGTAATCAAGCTGTTAACTGAATTTCGTCCTTTTCTTAGTAGAAACTGGACTATTTTTATTCAGTTAGATATCTAGAAGCAATGTAAACTGTATATACTTCAAGATTCTAGGTACTGTAACTTTGCGGATATGCGGCAGCATTGATCTATGCATGGGGGTACTGAGGACTGGGGAGGAGAAAACGAAAGTAAAACCTTCCAGAAGCTTGTTTGTTCCTTTGACAACTTGAAAAACTGATTCAAGAGTCTCATATAATGTGTTCAAGAATAGCTTAGAATAGCCACGCAAATTTGCACCGAGGCTTTTAACATAAAATCCCGTAGCGGGGTAGCATGCCTGCCGGACCCCCCTAGCAAATGGCGATCAACCTTGCGTGCTCACATTGCTCGTTTCTCGGATTGTGCAACCACCAAAAAAAAAAACCTTTACGCCTTGCCTAGCTCTTTTTGTCAGGCTGGAAACCGCCTGTATATAATATCAGGAGTAGATAATAGGGAGCCGAGTGTGACATCAATAACAACAATGGGAAATTCGTATTTACTAGCCCTTATAATACCTAACGATTTACTACGTGCCGTTAACTCATGCCAACTTTGAGCTCAAATCGGAACCCACAGTACAATTCCCGCCAATCATCGTGCCGAACATCGTCCTCGTAGACACCCGCAAATCCGGCAGATACAGCCTAAAACGTACGACACGATTCTCCATTCTTTGGCCATCAATCCAGCCCATCGCCCGCGCCTATAATCTCAGACAAAAGGCAAGCAACGGACTGCCCCGCGCTCAGCTCGCCTCTGTATGCTCTCTCCGGATAGCTGAATGTGCGCGTTGGCGCTCGCGGCGCGAGATTGGAGATCGACGCAACACTCGACGAGCTAATCATGCGGTTGTGCGTGCGTGCGTCGATAAGGCACTGCCAGCTAATGTAACAACAGGTGGCCTTTTGTAGCTGTGTACCGGGTCAAAGTTATCTCGCCCGCAGCTGTCGATGCCTAATATCTCCAGCGAGCCACACTGCCTCGCTCGTCTAGGCAATAGCGCGTTAGGGTAGCCTGCTTTGTTTGCAATTATAGGCGCGCAATCGGGCTGGCGTTGAAATGGCAAAGAATGGAGAATCGTGTCGTCTACTACTGTTTTAGGGTGGTATTCCTGGATTGCGGTCGTGCTACGCAATGAAACGATTTCGCACGATGATTGCGCGAATGTACTGTGTCCGAATTTCGGAGCCTCAAGGTGGGATAGCTTACGCGTTAGTAAATTCGTAGCGTACTTATTATAGGCTAGTCAAATGACTGAACTTTCCCTTGTTTCATTGACTCGTCACACTCCTCCCTTATTTAATCTACATCACCTGATATATATATATATATATATATATATGTAACCATAATATAATAACCACGTATAAGTCTTCTATGAAGTCACCAGGTGATAGTTTGTGGACCTTGAATTTCCCATCAGTAACTTGTCATGATGGTGTGAAAACCTCCCCCCCCCTCCGTGCAAAGCACTGCTGATCCCTTCCTTGACAGTAAATCTTGTTTCGTCGAAATATTCGGCCCCCGAAAACGTGCCCCCGGCTTACGGTGCTGCCCTCTGTGCAGGTAGACGTCGCGCAGACATGTCGGCTGAGCTGTGACATGCTGGACAGCAGCAGCACCGAGGAGTTCTTCCCGGAGCTGCACGACTTCCCCAGCGTGACGCTAGTGACGGACATCTCCGGCCTGTGTGGACAGGTGAAGGGCGCCTCCTTGAATGGCAGCAGCGGAGCGCACTCCGAGTCTGCGTTCGTGGCGAACGCCGCCGAGGCGACGGCGGGCTGCGACGCGACTGGCGCTGCCACCGCGGGGTCGTGCGGATCTAACAACGTGCAGGACGGCAAAGAAGACCAGGGCAGCAGCGCGGAACCGGGTTCCACGGAGGGCTGGTGCAGAGAGTTGCCGGCACCCAGTGCTGACTACTGTGACGAAGCTCTAAGGAGCTATCACTCGGCCTACCTAGCATGCGCCAGCCGGACGGCGTCCGTGGGGCGATGGAACACCGTTCCGTATCCGGACCTCTGTCCCGTGTGGACGGCGCCGATTCAGTACGAACATCTGTCGCAGAACACGGACGACGTGAAGAGGTACGAGAAGTAGTATGAGAAGAACCGACTTTCACATAACAGTAATCTTCAGTAGATGTCAATCATAACAGCAGATCTGTGTTCTTTTGCAGCAGCCATATGTTAGGTTGTGATGTAAGCAGTACACGCACGCGTACAGGTAGCCACACAAGAAGGAGCATGGGTGAGAATGAGCGAATGACAGCACAGAGATCAAGGCACATTAAAGATGATTATGAGAGGGAGACAGAGGGGAGAGAAAGAGTGAGAGTGTGCGAGAGACAGAGAGTGAGAGAGACAGAGAGCCAGAGAGAGGGGGAGAGCATGAGAGAGAAGAGAGACAGGGAGAGCGAGAGAGGGAGGGAGAGAGCGAGAGAGGGAGGGAGAGAGCGAGAGAGAGAGAGAGAGAGAGAGAGAGAAGAGAAGAAGACGACAGAGAGAGAGAGAGAGAGAAGAAGAAGAAGAGAGAAGAAGAGA
>NW_014577583.1:68764-78989 GCF_000485595.1 Priapulus caudatus
GAGAGAGAGAAGAGGAGGAGGAGAGAGAGAGAGAGAGAGAGAGAGAGAAAGAGAAAGAAAGACCGACAGAGAGAGAGAGAGAGAAAGAAAGAAAGAGAGAGAAAGAGAGAGGGGGAGCGAGAGAGATCAAAAGAGAGAGGAAGAGGGATCTTAAGCTTTGTGTTGCTTGTATACCTGTTTGCAGGCGTAAGCTTTTAGAGGACATCAGCAGGACAGTTCACCCAGCATCTGTCATGGACAAGCTTGTATACAGTCTGGACGACGTGGCTGAACACACAGCCAGTGCCCGCAGGAGCAACTCCCTAACCAACACCGACGAGTTCCAGTATGATAACCTTTCAGTAGCAAACAGTAGCTTCTAACAACATTACGTCGAAGAAGACTTCACCTATACTCCATATAATTCCTTGATATGAGTAGTGTATTAGAACTACGCAAAGTTGATACGAGTGGTATATTAGAACTATGTTGAGTTTATATGAATGGTATATTAAAATTGGTAAAGTACCAATAAACCCCCACCACTTTGCTTGCAATTTTATTGATAGAGCTAACACAGGCTTCAGGTGACAGTCCTGTCATAATTATATATGCACAGAATGCAAACGTGCATAAATATATGCACAACATGCATAGGCGATGTCGTGACCTTTTATATGTAACTTTATCAAGCTTTATAAATGGTAACAATACGCAGATGGCCGGTCTTGTACTGTGGCTTTGTACTAGGGGGTTCTGTGCTATGGTCTTGCACTATGGTAGTTTAGTCGATTAGTCGCTAGCACTGAGCGCTGTCTGTGTTGCAGGACAGACGGCGAGTATCCACCATCAGCCGACCATCTGCTGTTCAACTCACAGTTTGAGAGTGGCAACCTGAGAATGGCAATACAGGTACGTCTTACTCTACAGATGTAGCAATCTGCATCGTAATGTAGTAGAATTTATAGCAGCAACACTGGTAGTTCAGTACCGATCTGTCCAGTAACTAAGAATATGCACGTATCAGAATCGAGGTTAGTTCATTTCACACTTTGTGATCCATACATAATACACATCATACACTCGATCGTCATACACACGAGAATAATGTTCAATCATAGTCAACAAATTTATACTCGTAATTGTTATATTGCCTTATTGGCCTATGCTTATCTGTTGTTGATTGTCTGAATCGACTGTGTTGGATATAGTCCCTACCTCAGGCCACAATTAAAAAAATCTGTATTTGGCCTCACCTGACCCAGTTGAAAAGTTTGGGTAGGTAGGTAGGCTTAATTTTTTTTTTGAGGGGGGTCTTTACAAATTCAGCATGCATATGGTGTCTACATACTCGGGTATGCTTGTGTGGAGATACCTTTTCTGTTGAATGTTTGTTTTGCTTGGTACATATAATGTATTGCCTACAGATTTATATAATGTACAGTGATACAATTTGTAAAAAAAAAAGAATGGGAAAGACCAATAAAAATGTTTGAGTCGGCCCGTTTTTGGCGGGTAGGTCGGGTGAGGGCAAACAAACAATATTTTTATTATGGCCTCACTTGTCAGTCGTTAGTGATAATCCCACCCAACTGTGTTGGTTATAGTCCCACACGACTATGTTGGTTATAGTCTCCACCTACAATATGGGGCGAGATGAGCTTTGCTCGTTTTGCGTCCAACATTTGATTTGTATGCAAAAAGTAACCGTAATTAATTGTATTCTGTAATTGGGAAAACCCACGATAGGCAGGGGACTGAGGGAAGGTCACCTATGCAGGGAGTTCATCCCGCATACTAGAATCTAGCTGTTTGTTTATTGCATCGGATTATGTTGCGGCAGGTGCGTCCGTACGAGTATGACTTGGTGCTGGGATCAGACATCAACAGTAACAGGCACCTGCAGTGGTTTTACTTCAGTGTCAGTCAGATGGAGGCAGCTGCACCGTACAGGTTCAACATTGTCAACTGTGAGAAGAGCAACAGCCAGTTCAACTTTGGTACTTGTTCAGTTTTAATGTGTGGTACCTCCTATATACCCATACTTGGCTATATATACATATATATATATATATATGACACGTATAATCTCAATTATGGAGCATTGAACTGGGTCGTTTCTGTCACAGACAGTTGCATGGATATGCTGTTCAGGTTTTAGTGTGGTTCTTGGAATGGAACATTCACGAACTTTAAGAAACAAGTGAAATATCAAAAGTACGAATACTTTTAAATGGCTGCTGTTGTCATAGCATGCAGTGCATGTTGGGAGGGCTTGAAGCGCATTTTGAGATAGCGCGCACTAATGACTCCACCAAGAGTTGTGTATTTAAAAGGTGAGTCGAGGCTTGCACAGCCAGAGAGGCAAGTGGGAATTTTGAACTGTTTAGGAGACCATATACATAATAATCTATGCATACATACCTGCCCAGAGGCGTCATCTATGAAATGAAATGGGTACTGAAATTTTGATAAAATCGCACCTACAACCCTAAGTGTATCTTTAAGCACGTAAGGCTAGGCCTAATGGTTTTACGAACACAGTATGCCCTACAATTATCTAGTAGATGAAGCTGTAAATTCACCACAAGTTTTAATGCTTCAGGATAGATGCATGGTGTACGTACTGTTAGGGGTGTTAACCTACCCTAGTAGATTTAGCTTAGAAGTTACAATTAAGTTTTGACCCTTTAGGGTAGATGCGTGGTGTATGTACTGTTATGGGGTGATAACCTACCCTAGTAGATTTAGCTTACAAGTTACAAGTTTTGGCCCTTTAGGGTAGATGCGTGGTGTATGTACTGTTAGGGGTGTAAACCTACCCTAGTAGATTCAGCTTACGTGGTGTGTTTTACAGGCATGCAACCGGTGCTGTTCTCGGTGAGGGAGGCGGCCCTGAGCAGGGTAGGCTGGGTGCGCGCGGGCACCGACATCTGCTACTACAAGAACCACTTCACGCACATGCCGACGTCCGGCAGCGGTTGCCAAACCAAGCTGCACTACACGGCGACCTTCACGCTGACCTTCCCGCATCCCGGCGACGTGTGCTACGTTGCTTACCACTACCCCTACACCTACAGTCTGCTGCAGGTGTGTACTACAGGAGTAGTCCATTTAGACAAGAGGCTGGTTTATTTATTTATTTATTTGTGTTTTTTTTGGTCATGATGTATTGACCATTTAGCCAAGAGGCCGTGAGAACTCTTTCATAGAAAACTAGGACGATCTGAATAGGGTGTTAGGGTTAGGGTTAGGGTTAGGATGTTCTGTATGAGGATTAACTTCTGCGGCAGTGTGTTAGCCAGAGACCCGTCTACCCATCTTTTGGACGGCATATTCTTGCATGAGACGGATGAAATTTGATAGAGACGGCATGAGGGCGGCCCAATTTTATATATTTTACACCTTGTATAACTGACAACAGTCCTTATAAGAATATAAAATCATATCAGATTCCTGTGTTTTAGGCATTTCAGACCAAATTTCCTTCATTTTAAGGTAAGGCCTTCCCTCTAGGGTGCTTCGCGCCCGCAGCATCCTTGCTTCGCTCAGATGGTGAGACTCGCTGATTTTTTTCCCCTGGCTAACACCCTGATTTGCGGCCGCATTTTTCGTAGTATTTTGACACTTGCTAGTCACACGCACAAACCGGCAAGTGCTTGTGACTGTGACAGGAGGAGCGGGACGCTGCTGCTTGTAATGCTAACGTACCGCGTTGTTACAGACTCATCTACAGCAGTGGGAGGCCGTGGCCAGTCGTGCAGACGTTTACTTCAGAAGGCAGGTCCTGTGCCGCACTCTAGCGGGAAACGACACCCACGTTGTCACCATCACCGAATCGAGCCAAGAAATATGTCCAGCTGGTGTGTAAGATGCAGTTTTGTTATTAGTGCTCCGTCGTTACTACGATATATCTGTCGTTGTGGTGAAAAACGCGTGCTGCGTCTATACTGTTTCTTTGACGGCCACATTATTGCGACTACGATAGTGCGGTTTGCAATGTTACTGTGATGACTGTGCTAGCCCCGCAAGATTTCACATGTGCCTACAGTCATTATATAAAGCTATATCCTGCTTCTGTGGTCGTCTGTATTTTCTGGTTCTTGACTGGGGAGGAGTAACAAACAGTATGTGTAGAGAATTGCATTCCTAGAGCATATATAATATTGTACTCTGACACTGATTGTCACATGAGTTTTCCTGTTCGTGTGTTTGACTGTGCCGTGTGCAGTTTGCCCGGAGGTTTGACACCACGTGCTGTTAATACAGATAGTCGTAAGTATGTGATGCTGAGTGGGCGGGTACATCCCGGGGAGTCGAACGCCAGCTGGATGATGAAGGGGACGATCGATTACCTGCTCAGTCCTCAGGCGGCACCTATCCGGCAAATGTACATCTTCAAAATAGTTCCCATGCTCAATCCGGACGGAGTCATCAACGGAAAGTACGAATCTTCTTACGTAGGACGTGTTCAGTTTTAATGTGTGGTACCTCCTATATACCCATACTTGGCTATATATACATAGAACTGTGATACCTTAATGACTATCAAGGGTAAAGCGGTGCAGATAAGCATGAATACAGGGAATCATTTCTCGTTTGGTATTGCGTGAGATTATCGAGCAAGCTGTCACGAAAGTGAAACCAAAAACTTTGGATGTAAGGGTAACAGAGTAATTCATTTTGTTTGATCATAAATTGCAAGGTCGGATGATACGAGCAAGACGACCTAGTCCCGTTCTATGTGTCGTTGACATCGATCCGTTTTCTTTTTCTCTCTCTCAGTCACAGATGTTCGCTGACCGGGGAAGACTTGAACAGAAAGTGGTCGAACCCGTGCCCGGTGCTGCACCCTACCGTCTACCACACGAAGCAGCTCGCACGCTTCATGGTGGCCTCTGGCAAGCCTCCGCTCGTCTTCTGCGACTATCACGGACACTCGCGCAAGAAGAACGTCTTCTTGTTCGGATGCAGCGGGCGAGATTCGTGGCGAGACGAGGATGCGATAAACTGCGCCGATGACAAATCTTACTTGGTACGCACAGCCCCCCTACCTGTGGTCTAAGCTGATGTATTCTGATGTGGGACACACTACTGTCGTATTAGGAGTAAAGCATTATACTTGGTATAGTCTTGCCCTATTATTAGCTCATGCTGACGAAGTCAGATGCAGCTTGTAGAATGGCATGAATGTCCGTGCGTTTGTCAACAGTTATGGCACAAATCTTTACCGCTCGACGTACGGTCTTGATATTTGGCACATTGGAGGGATCGCGAAAAGGACTCGGGATGTCGAATTTGGGGGGTCAAGGGTCAAAGGTCAAGATGTGTCAATGGAGGGGGAATATTTCCCCCTTAACTTAAGGTATAGGAGGAAATATGGAATTGCGGCACAATCTCAACCTGCTCGACCTACGCTCTTAATATTTGATGTATAGTGTGATGGGGAGGAAACCCATCACCAGCGCGAAATTGGAGGTCACAGGTCAACGGGCAGTGGGGGAAAGGTCAGATATTAGACATTTTCTGAGGACATGGTCTAACGGACCGAGTGCAAAACTTTTTTGTTTCAGCGCTGACCTACCATTTTTATCACTTTATTGAAAGGACCATGAAATTTACTTTTTGCTGACGTGCGAAGAGTAAGTGTCTGATAACCTTTTGACCCTCAAGAGGAGGGTTAAACATGGATTTGTTGACTGATAACAAAGGACTGAACTGCTTTTGCTATTAGAGCCTCCTCCACCTGTCCCTACATCCAACCCTCCCCCCATCTTCCCCACCTTCCCCACCACCACCACTACGCTTGCGCTCGACGCATATCCATGATAACATGTTAATATAGCGAAGTCATTAAAGTTACACAGCTGTATCTTTATTACTGTACTACCGGTATAGCAAAGCCTAGCTATCATAGATTTTAGATCTGTATTAGTAGTATCCTAGATATATGCTCTGACCGCGAACGCGGTGGCGGGAGGGCGCACTTGATTCGGTTGCCGGTGAGTTTATCAGAAGAATATCCGGCTACAGTACACGTCAGTTGAGCGCTGTTGCTCTGCGGCACTTGTTATACACAGCTGTGTCATTGATTTCAACACCAGGAAATTGTTTTATAGCGTAGAATTCACATTATCATGAATGTGCATGGGAGTGTGCATGCCCACGTGCGCACGAGTGTGTGCGTGCGTGCGTGCGTGCGTGCGTGCGTGCGTGCGTGCGTGCGTGCGTGCGTGCGTGCGTGCGTGTGTACATGTATGTATGAGAATTTTGTGTTACTGTGCACTGAATGTCAGAATGAGGCAGATTCTAGTCTATCATTCTGGAATGTGATAATGTATAGGAAAAACGAAATTGTACTTGTTCTCTTGGTGGCCCTAGTAATAACATTATTTGCTCCTGATTTTATATATAAATAACAAATATTGCCCGGTTGGTTCGAGCAACATGGAGTTTAGTGAATCTTGACAAATCATTGTTATTCCTCCCAACCATGCAAGAAGTGTATAATGTTCATGATAATGCAATTTTATGCTTATAGACCAATACACGTTTTATTGTGTCTCAATTGACACAAGCTTAAGTTATATGAAAATAACCTTATCTCTTCTCCTCAGTCGCTGCCCGTGCTTCTACACCAGAGGGCGCCGTCGTTTAATCTCGGGGACTGCAGCTTCAGCATTGAGGACAACAAGGAGACGACAGCTCGCGTCGTCATGTGGCGAGAGATGGGCATCTCACGCAGTTACACGATGGAGAGCACCTACTGTGGATGTGACCAAGGACTTTACCAGGTATGTGATAACTGCCTTTACTAGGTATGCGATCACTGTCTCTACTAGGTATGTGATCGTTGGCTGTAACCTACATGTAACAAAACATTCGAAAAAAACCCTAACACAGATTAGCATGACTCCTGCATGCAATCCTGAAAGCCCAAGCATTCCCGGCACAAAGCGATCTCGCAGATCATTTTCAACACCCCCCGTCTCTCTCTCTCTCTCTCTCTCTGCGCAGGGCTACCACGTGGGCGTGCGGGAGCTGGAGGAGATGGGAGCGAAGCTGTGCGAAGTGCTGGAGCAGCTTCCGCACGCGCTCGGCACCAACGACCACCTGCTCAGCAAGACTCTCAACATCCTCGACAGCGAAGACACTCTGTCGGAGGAAGATGGCGCCAGCGGGGACGAGTTGTCATCCGTCGGGAGTGACGTCACGGAGAGGACCGCGGATATGGACAGACAGGAGGCGTCGACGTCGACGCAGTGATAGCGAGTGTATGGCGTGAGTGGAGCAGCTGGAGTGGGTTGGGTGATAGCGCAGAGCAGATGGACGGGGTTGGCTGGTGAGAGAGACAGAGGTGCTACGAAGGCGTGCGTGTCTTGAGGGTTGCAGCGCACGTTGCGAGTTGGCGTTGACGTTATTTATTCCTGCACATTTATTTGTTTACGCTGTGGGTGCGGTGGATCAATCTATACAGGGACCACTGGTGGTCGTAGGCACAGCAGCACGTGTATAGCTATGACCAGAGTAACGATAAAGACTTATCTTTAAAGGAAACACTTCGTTTTATTAATCACAGATGTTTATTGTGGGTAGAGAGAGAGCGTGTCTGGTCCGTCCAATGAATATTACTGTCAAATGGGCGATGGTAATATTGCAAATGTGTAAAATTGTATATGAACATAGTGTTGGCTATATATTGTTATACTAATGATTCGTATTCTGTATTACTGTATACATTTATCCTGCATAATATAGTCACGCAGGAATGATTGATACATACGTGTCGTAACGTCAACCGTATTCATATGACGTGTCTGTATCGTTTTTTTTAATTGTTTATTTATTTATTTATTTAGGCAATTATCCATCATATACAATACATAGCATACTTTTACAATAAAATTCTGAATTCATAAAATTGGATAACTACCAAGGATATATGCACAAAAAGCATGACTAGCACACTTATTTACATTGTGGTCCTGGGAACGATCTCCGGTTACCGGTTAGCGGTTACTGGTTAACGTTACCAGTTCACATTGTATTGTAAAAACAGAGTTAACACTCGAAATACAAATAAATCGTATTATAGAACCATGAGTAAATAACCTCTTTGAGATTGTTTACCCCTGATATAACCAATTATATATTTTATTCGACATGTGCTCACTTTGCTGTTTTTCGTTTCTATATTTATTTAACGTTTTTTCAGCTTAACGTTTTATTATTCATTTTGAAGCGTTACAGTATTATACAACGTGTGTTATGTTGCGTATGCGTGTGCGTGTGCGTGCGAGTATATATATATATATTGTGTGATTATTCATAATTTATTCTTTGGCCCACGTGTCTTTTCAACTTAACGGTAGTTACGAATATACGGTGTTGAAAGTTCATGCATGTCTTATAGTCGTGAAGTAATATATTGTCTACGTATATTTTTGTCCACGATGATTAAATTGCAATTTTCCTTTACAAAATAAATATATCTTGGAATTCGTCAAAATAATTAATAACAAAGCGGAATGTGACATGAGTTTCAATGTTCAATGAACACACTTTTACTTCGTTCCACAAAGAAACAAATTTCTAATCTTTGTATTCAAACGCTTTTATTATCGATAGTACGGCAAAAAATACAAAAGTAACATGTAAATCACATTAATAAAGCATCAATAATAATGGGGAAAAAATCGATAAAGTTATTCCCAGGTGTTACTTACTGTACAGTATTGCGAGCGTAAATACATAGATGCTACCTATGATGCTACGGACTACGCCAACACGAAAAATTTTAAAACTTCAAAATTGACGCTTCAAAATAAGGGTGTAATAAACAACAAATAAAGTGCAAAAGGAAAAAATTTAAAGCACCGAATAACGAAGTAAACAGCTAGGTGCTTTTACATGGTTTAGACAAATAATCCACATGGAGAATACGATTACGCTGAAGGAAAAAATTCGTTATATTTTTCATTAGATTAATATTTTTTTACATTTTGACCGGGGAAACTAGGCTGTAGGCATGCGCGAACACATGTCTAATTACATATCATAGAGTATACGGAGATGCGTGAAGGTGACGAGCCTATGGTGACGAGCACGTTCGTATAAAAGTATGCCTAAAAGTATTCGTGAGTATATGTACTCTATAAGTATAAATGTGAACTAAATAATATTTCATGTGGCAAACAGTGACACCGTGCTACAGTATTGTAAAAGTTAGTAAGTCTTCTTACTGCGCTTTCTTATTGATAAAGTGAGACACTTCGATAGTTAATATTTTTCATATCACGAGTATGTGCTCTCCACATAGTATACGAGTATGTGCTCTCCACGACAAAATTGTTGCGTTGGCAAATATTTGGCAGGAAAAGATTAGACTAAGACAACAACTTTTTTAATTTTTTTAGGGTTCTTCACACATTGTAGGCATTTTTTTTCTAACTCTATGTGGCCGTTGTCTCTTTGCCCTCCCAAGACTGGCTACGACCTGTTGTAACATGTTCCGATTCGCAATTTCATCGCAATTAAACTAAACGCAGTGCTAAATAGCTTTTGTTGCAATGTTGACAGTCAATAGATGGCGCCGCGTTAGCATTTCAGGGCCGTGCAAGCACTGATCTCTATAATATAATCAGATTATAGATTATAATATGATAAGATTATATTATAGAGATCAGTGCCCGTGCAGCGACAAATTCCGGCGTAATCTCACAGATCGAGTAACAAACGTTTCGTCATCGCCCGATAAAGTGAGGAAGGGCACCGTTTCCCTCGCTGCGTACACCGCGCAGCAGGAATTCCCTACGACACACGATCTCCCCACTAACTGATACTTATTACACGTACTCTTACATATTACACATGTAATGCTTACAGATCATGATTAGCCAGCAGGAAGACAACCCGGAACAACCCCCTAAAGATAACGACTCGGTATAGGGGTGGTGACGTCACGAAGATGCCCAGCCTACTGATAACGGCTGAACACGACTTCCGAATGAAAAGATCCAAGCGGCGTGTGGGATATCTGGTTCAACGTCATGTTTGTTTTTTCTGAATTGTGTTTTCGTCCTGCAGGGTGTCAATATGCGAGTCGCCAGGACATCATTGCAACACACATCTACGCACGCATTCCCGCGCTCGTGCTCATGTACGCAGGCACGCACGCGCGCGCGCGCACACACACACACACACACACACGCACGCACGCACGCACGCACGCACGCACGCACGCACG
>NW_014577583.1:79332-80390 GCF_000485595.1 Priapulus caudatus
CGCCGCCGCCGCCGCCGCCGCCGCCGCCGCCGCCGCCGCCGCCGCCGCCGACCGACGACGGTCTACAAACGCATAAATCGAAGCGTAAACTCTTCAATTTGACCCGCAGTGTCGTGCGCCGGCGACCGAGGCGTGAATAGAGAGCCGGTCGGCGATTTGAATGGCCGGCGACATCGGCGCATAACGACCTCACGCAGCCGACGCTGCCTTTGCGCGTTTGGCAGTAATTCTTAATCAATCACGGGAGGCATTAAATGTGACTGTTGTGCAGATAACACTTTGTGAAACAGTCCCAATCTATATGTCAAAGCAATAAATTGCGGCGATGTTATTGCGGGATTGGCCACAAGGGACGTGTCTTAGATGGTGAGAAAAAGACCGGCGTAATAGAATTGCACAACTCTGATAGAGCAAAGCTGAGTGCAGCGCTTGATGGATGAATCCACTAAATCTCTTACCCTAATTGAATCTTGCTAACAGCATCCTGATATTCGCTCCTATCGTCGCGCGAAAATTGATTCGACAAAGTTAGCGCGAGACAAGATAAAGCAGAGAGAGAGCGAGAGAGGATGCATGGGATGGGAGAAAGCAAGAACGAGGGAGAGCAAGCCTATAGGGAGAAAAGCAAGAGGGGAAGAAGGAATGGGAGGGGAGAACGCAAGGCAATGAAGAGAGTAAGGGTTTGAGAAGAGCAAGCGATGTGGAGGCAATAGGAAACGGGGAAATTCAAGCGAGGGGAGAGAGTAATTGAGGGGGAGAAAAGAAGAGAGAGCAGAGCGCAAGAGCGAGTGAGAGAGAACAGCAAGAGAGATTGAGAGAGTGAGGACGAGAGAGTGATATATATATATATATATATATATTGATAGATAGATAGATAGATAAATAGATAAATGGATAGACGGATAGATAGAGAGATTGATTGAGAGATAGATAGTTAGATAGATGATAGATAGATAGATGGATAGCTAGATAGATAAGTAGATAGATAGATAGATAGATAGATAGATAGATAGATAGATAGATAGATAGATAGATAGATAGATAGATAGATAGATAGA
>NW_014577583.1:81155-82647 GCF_000485595.1 Priapulus caudatus
TATATATGTATATATATATATACATATATATATATATACATATATATATATACCGTCGTTACCTGGTCGCCAGACGTGAGAATCAGTATTGACGTCGTCAAGTGTTTGTCGTCCTCGACAAATCGCGCCCTGATTTCCTGTGCAAACTAACAGTCATTTCCAATGATATATTCATCGGTCTAACAGCGCATACAGAATTAGGTGATCTCTCCGCGTCTGCTGAATATCAAATCATCTCCGCTAAGCCCACCGCGATAAATCAACGCTTGTAAACGTCCTTGTAAAACGCGCAGCACATTTGTTTACACTCGCGCACGGATTACGCTCCGCCATCTTTATTCGATCAGGCCAGCCGACTCGATTCATAAGCGACGCTAACGACCCGCCATTATACCGCACACGTCATCGCGGAAGCGACAACAAAGCCACCTTATGCAAATGCGCCGCATTACCATCCGTCATTAAATTAAAGCCATCGCACGTCGAAAGCTATTCACGTTTTATGTCTTCTATTGCGGCTCGAAGAGCATGAATCGACGATGAAATTCATACTCGAAAATAACTGTCGGCCGTGTCAGGACGCATTTGCAAGCGAATAGTGCAGAAGTGCTACGCGGCTGATGATACATTCGATAAAGGCGCTGATTCGTTTTTAATGTTTTGAATGTCTGATTCGCCAACGCGACATCGGAATCCCAAATTTTGCCTTTCTGCCGCGCGCGCCGTCCATTCACGTAGGCGAGCAAGAAAAAATTATTTTAAATTTTTCGCGGTCGGCTCTCAACTCGTCTCACTGAAGCCTGCGGAGGAGGCAGCGGCGGAATATGGCTTGACAGGGGGTCTTTGTTTAGCTGCATCACATACACGCCCTCGGCAACCGCTTCCTCGATCAACAACTTGTTGGACAATCGGTGTCAGCAAGTGATAATCATTCATAGCACGTGATAATCGATAGACGTGTGTGCTAATAGATGAAGGGGTGCGATAATAAGTAGTCATAACGTGCAATAATTATCAGCGATAACGTTTGATAATCAGCGATAGAAAATGATAGTCATGGTGATTGTGTGTTGCTAGCATTTATAGCATGTGATAATCTCTGGTAGTGTGTGATAATAAATGATATCATGTGATGATTATAATCGGTGATAGTGTGTAATAATCATGGACATCATGTGATAATCGGTGATAGCATGTAATAACCAGTGATACTGTATGCTAAGCAGGGATGGTATATGATAAACATTTACGTGTGGCATATTTAATGATAACATATAGCAGTCAGTGAGTGTCACACACACACACATACATACATACATACACACTACATACATACATACATACATACATACATACATACATACATACATACATACATACATACATACATACATACATACATACATACATACATACATACATACATACATACATACATACATACATACATACATACATACATACATACATACATACATACATACATACATAC
>NW_014577583.1:83939-90878 GCF_000485595.1 Priapulus caudatus
CTACACACACCTACACACACACACACACACACACACACACACACACACACACACACACACACACACACACACACACACACACACACACACACACACACACACACACACACACACACACACACACACACACACACACACACACATATATATATATATATATATTATCTCTATTATCCACTCTTGATATTATGCTAGCATAATCTTATTCTAATTAATCATAATGATAACCTCACCTATGTTATGACTATTTTTATGGTACGTTACGTTACTTTACGTTGTGTTTCGTTGTATGAACCTTGTATGATGGTGATAAGAAAGTATGGGATGGTATAGGCCCGGTTTTGATACAAGCTAAGGATTGGTGAAATGAGGCTTCATCCCCGTGTCACAGGAGTTCAGCGGAGCAAATACAAGTTGTATTGGCATGGAGAGGCAGTGAAAAGCATAGGAGAATCAAAGATAAGCCTACCACCGGACTTCATAAAACCGCACCCCTTGTCAGTTTATCTAGCGAGCATTTCCCTAATTGAATGCAGACTACGCAACTAACAAATATTTTTAACGAGCTTAATTATTAATGAATTAATTATTTCATTATATTACTTATTAATTCCATTAATTATTTGGTGTATTAATTTAATCTTCACTCTCTCAGGCACCAAATCAACAAACAAGGCGATGCACGATACACAATATATCGAGAGCTCCAGCTAAGCTTTATCGTAAACACAGATCCACGGCCAATTTTCTTGTTTAACTACATTTTGAATTCGTAATTTTGCTATACGCCGTGGTATAGACCGAAAGGTTACAGCCGCTGTGACACTAATGTGGTGAGTGACGCAACAAGACCCCATTTTGGGCATATTTACACAGCTGCCTCTGCTCGTACGTCACGTATCTAATCCTTGACGCATTTGCCACCTAAATACGTCTTCTCTCGGGACTGTGCCTATCTGTGCTCGAAGATGATGAGTGTGTGCACCGCAGTATGCATCTGATAGCAGGGTTAATACGCCGAATTCGGCTTGCCCAATTTCGTCTGGCTAGATGCTATACTAATATATAGCGGTGCGGCGTTCTACGTGCACCACTCCTATCGCGTGTAGCTCTATCATTCAGTCCATCCGTTTGTGTGTTTGTCTGTCTGTCTGTCTGTCTGTCTGTCTGTCTGTCTGTCTGTCTGTCTGTCTGTCTGTCTATTACCCCACGTCGATACCTTAGCCGACCCATCTCTCCACCACGATCAGTACCCACACGTCCTGTACCCACACAACCCATCACACCAATATATCCCTAATGATCTCCACATTCCTTCTCATCCACACATTCACTTCATCCACACACATTTCTCCATGCCCACACATACCCCCAGTAGTCCGATAACATGCTTATATTATTTTCTAAAGCGTATTATAGCATGGAAGGCTGAAGATGAGTACCTAAGGGAAGTTGATGTTACGCGGAACGGCATTAGCAAAGAGCTGCGAATGTATTCGGTGGTGGGTGAGGCGATTCTTGCTGCAGACGATTGTTGCGGTAATACGATATGCTGTTCAATTAGAAGTTGCGACCGTAACACCAGCAGCCGTCAAATGCGTAAGTGGGCAGTGTCAATCACATGCTATTTACATCCACCTTCCCCCTTTCCAACGCACCTCCACGCATCCTATGCTGGATTATCTATCGTATTTCCCAACGCATGCCCCAACGCATGTCCCAAAGTATGCCCCATCGTATGCTCCGTCGTATGCCCCATCGCATGCCCCAACGCATGCCCCAATGTATGCCCCATTGTATGCCCCATCGTATGCCCCATCGCATGTCCCAACGCATCCCCTAATGTATAAACCCTCGAACTCGTAATTTTAATGCCGTCTTCATCAAACCTATTTTTCGTGTGTCGTAGTTGCGGCAGTTGAATAAATACACACATGCGTATAAGTATGCATTTATATGGCAGTAGTGGTAGATTTTAATGCTGAACTAACAAGTTTTTTTCCCCTCATACACTTCTGTTTAGGTTTACCGGGGATTTACCAGGAATCCTTTCAGCGTTATCAACAGCCGATTTAAGAATAGCTATAAGAATTGCTTACGTCAGCAACAGAACTGTATACAACATATAGAATCTCTATTATATACATACATATATATATATTATATATATAATATATATATAAGCATGGAACCATTTCAAACAAACGTGTGAGACCTATAATGTCTTAACATTAATGGAAACATGTGCGGGGGCAAATTCTTTGCGACGCATATAAGAGGGCCTACACGCCATGATTTTTAAGCAGGTCAAATTTTGCATAGTGTGTATAGGATGAAAGCAACAATAATACAGGCGTGGATGGCTAGTCTATAAGTGTAATAAGGTAGTAGTTTGTTATTTCCATGCCGTGGATGGCAGACATCTTGACACGTGTTACTACCGTGGCATCTACGCGCTCAAGTCCGATCGACAGGGCCGGCCGGCCGGTCGTCTTGTTCTTCTCTCATCTCTCTCTCTCTCATCTCTCTCGCGCCTCTCAACTCTCGCCTGCCTCTCCTATCTATCTGCGCTCCTCCTCCTCTTCATCTCCCTCTCCCTCTCCTCGGTCGTCTCTCTCTCTCTCTTCTTCTCTCTCTATCTCTATCTAGCTCTCTCTCTCATGGGCTAGATTATCGACGGTTAGTATCGAAATTAGCAAGTGCTTATAAATTCGAACGCATCAAATTCTCACCTCAGAGCGAACACTATCCCGATGGTGGCTGGGGGATGCAGTCCAGATTGGCTGGCTGATTGCAGCATCTTGTTGGGACGCGCAAGCTGATAATAAGAGGCTGAGACGAGATGTGGCTCCGCACACGCGGCGCGTGAAGCCGCCCGGTCAATCTGAACTTGAGTGCATTACGGGAATCCTAACAAGTCGGTGACAAGAAGCGATATCTTGCGGGTAAACACACAAAGCCACCGGCCCCGGTCCTCTACGCGGCACGCGTGATGAAATCACGCATTCTGCGTGAGGGTACAGCCTCCGGTCGCCACGAATTTACTCTGGTTGCTGGCCACAGAACGCGGAAACGGAAGAAACACCGGGGTCTGTTGTGTGTGTGTGTGTGTGTGTGTGTGTGTGTGTGTGTGTGTGTGTGATGTGTGTGTATGTTGGTGTGTGTGTGTGCGTGTGTGTGTCGACGTGTGTGGTGTGGTGGTGTGTGTGTGTGTGTGTGTATTGTTGTGTGTTGGTGTGTGTGGTGTGGTGTGTGTGGTGGGTGTGTGTGTGGTGCGTGTGGTGTGCGGTGACGTGTGTGTGTTGTGTGCGTGTGTGTGTTGTGTGTGTGTGTGTGGTGTGTGTTGTGTTGTGTGTGTGTGTGTGTGACTGTTGTGTGTGTGTGTGTTGGTGTGTGTGTTGTGTGTTGTGTCTTGTGTGTGTGTTGTGTGTGTGTAGTGTGTGTTGTGTTGTGTTGTGTGTGTGTGCGTGCGTGCGTGTGGCGCGTGTGTACGTTTGCGTGCGTGTGTGCGTGTGAGTGTGTGTGTGCGCGCGCGCGCGCGCGTGTGTGGTGTGTGTGTCGTGTGTGTCGTGTGTGTGTGTGTGTGTGTGTGTGTGTGCGTGTGTGTGTGTGTGTGTGTGTGTGTGTGTGTGTTGTGTTTGCGCCTGCGTGCGCGCGTGTGTGTCACCATTTTCTCAGGTTTCTTTAGTTATGTAAATGCGTACACATCGAAGTTACTCGATCAGTGCGCGTTATCCACAACCGAATCGCCGCCTTGTGCGATTGCGCACGCGCGCAATAAAATCACGCTGCGCATGAAAGTAGATCCCGCTATGCCGGCACAGCGTCGATGCACGTGATATTCTCGGCGATTATTCTACCTCGCACCAGCAAAGCTACGGCGAATCCGACTTGGGCAAGTGCGATGCAGGCGTGCGCGAAGCAATAGCGAAAATTGTCTTTTTAATAAAGATGAAAGCTCGGAGGCGCGAGGCAGACGAGTGACGCTCCAGTGAACAAACAGGGATCGTGGTGAGCGCCTTACTTACGCAGCACTTCTCATTACCGCGCTCTCTAGTAATTGATATTGGGGATATTGTCTTAATGCGCACAGCATTAGCTCTAGCGAGCCGTATTTGGCTTTAGCGCCACTCGCCCGTTACGTACATCAAAGAGACGTGAGGCGCGTGTGTCAAGATGAGCTCTCATGCCCTGTTGCAACCCACCGCTTCTCCGTCGTCTAATCATCTCTTTTTCTCTATCGTCTGCCCGGCGGGCACACGGCCAGGCGCGATGTCGTTGTCCGGACACGCCTCGCTGAGTGATGCAGCGTTCGCTCTGTTTATTCCAAAGGTCTCCGCCGCCCGTAAGTGCACGTTTTCATGACTACGGGAGAACACGTTGTTAGGCCGGCCGGCATGTCGGTGCCTGATGCTTTCTGCGATGTCGGAGAGTCGGTCAGTGTGCGGGAAGCAAGATTTTACCTTAGAGTAATTCTACGCTGCTGAAAAACCATGTTGCAACCTGAGATGCAACCTGAGATGCAACCTGAGATGCAAAGAGCTCTATATTCACCCGACATCGTCACAACATCAATACCAATAACAATATTAATACCAGTAGAAATATCTATGCAAAAATAAACACCAGTACCTATACCAATGATTATACCAATATCAATATCGAGATCGATTTCGATATCAATATCAATATTAATATCAATAGCTATATATATATATATATGCATCAATATCAATATCAATATCGATTTTAATATCAATATCGATTTCAATATCAATTTCAATACCACTATCAATATCAGTGTCGATTTCAATATCGATTTCAATATCACTAATAATATGAATAAATATCAATATCAATATCAATATCAATATCAAAATCAAAATCAATATCGATATCAATATACTGATATTGATACCGATAATGATACTGATACTGATACGGATACTATTAATGATACTGGTACTGCTACTGATACTGCTACTGATACTGATACTGATGCTGCTACTGATACTGATACTGATACTGATACTGATACTGATACTGATACTGATACTGATACTGATACTGATACTGATACTGATACTGATACTGATACTGATACTGATACTGATACTGATACTGATACTGATACTGATACTGATATTGATACTGATACTGATACTAATAGTGATACTGATATTGATACTGATACTGATACTGATATTGATACTGATACTGATACTGATACTGATACTGATACTGATACTGATACTGATACTGATACTGATACTGATACTGATACTGATACTGATACTGATACTGATACTGATACTGATACTGATACTGATACTGATACTGATACTGATATTGATACTGATACTGATACTAATACTGATACTGATGCTGATACTGATACTGATACTGACACTGACACTGACACTGATACTGATACTGATACTGATACTGATACTGATACTGATATTAATATTGATATTGATATTGATATTGATATTGATATTGATACTGATACTGATACAGATACTGATACTGATACTAATAGTGTTTATACACGTGTACTAATATTCTTGAATATTGTTGAACACTGTTCGAGTAATGATATAGATTTCTCAGATTTCCCAAGAAGTACCTCTCCTCCTCTCTATCTTTCTCTCCCGTTCTCTTTTTCTCTTTCTTTCGCTGTGAGTATGTTATTTCCGCCATCCAAAAAAAGAAAAAAGAATTCGATTAGACACGGGGGGCTTCTAATGCCTTGCGTACACGGAATATCTATACTCAGTGACCAGCCGCCGCTGCCGCCGCTGCCGCCGCTGCCGCCGCTGCCGTCGCTGCCACCACTATTGCGCTTTGTTGCCGCGGTATTGTGTCGCGTGCCATCGCTCGCGACGCTCACCGACTCGGGAAGTGCGACGATGGCGGGACGATGGAGTTACGCATCGAACACGCGACTGCGCCTTTGTTAGCCGATTAGAAATGTTTTGACTCGGATCGCTTCACACAAAGCAGTAGTGACGGCTGAGTCAATCACATTAGCACACCAGTAATGCAATTTGCCGCAAAAAGCTGGAGCAACACTTCTGATTAATCTCCGAAACCCGAGACCCGTGCAACCGTGCATGCGCGTACGCGCGCGCATACGCTTGTGCCCAACACCGGACGCTAGATTCGCAAGAGTATATGTAAGCCATTCAGACACAATCACAGCGTGTAAATTTAACAACGGGGTTTTCCAAGAACATTTACAAACGGTCCCGCTATAGTCCGTCATACATTCACCGGCGCACGCATTTGGCTTCAATCATTCACTATAGTCGCACTCGTTGCTGTGCAATCGGTGCCAGTTATTCCAACGCGTATTTACCGCTATAGACAGTCGCTATGAGCGAATCAGCTGCTTTCGCCCTCATCATTCATTCACGCTGGCCGAAACATTCTCGCTCGCAAAAGAGCGAATCGCCGTTATTTTTCGCTCACCCGTTTCGTAACCGCAAACCTACTACTGCTACATACACAGCCTACGCGGATGTCGCGCAGCACTCCTCGTCGCTCGAGAGCAAGGCACACACGACCGAATGCGATTTACCATAATTACATACATACACAGAGCACTCAAGAACGGCTGACGTCGTTATTCATCAATCAGGACAACAGCTAGATAAACACGGCGACCGTGTCATCAGGTAAAGCAACCACCGCGAGCGGGCTTGTGTGTGGATTAGAGCAGCAGCAGCAGCAGCAGCAGCAGCAGCAGCAGCAGCAGCAGCAGACGACTGTCGCATGTAGGCCTACTGTTGTATTATTCGTGCTTCGCGAGCCGTTGTTGTTTCGAAGTGATTAATCTGAGGTACGTGTGCGAACCGTCCGAGTATGGTCGCACCGTTGTAAGGTGTAACATGTCGCCTCTCTCTCTCTCTCTCTCTCTCTCTCTCTCTCTCTCTC
>NW_014577583.1:90903-95071 GCF_000485595.1 Priapulus caudatus
ACGATTGTATGTATGTATGTATCAGTATGGTAATGTAGTGGATTATGTAATGTATGTTATGCTATGTAGATGTATGTATGCTATGTATGATATGTATGTAAGTATGTATGTATGTATAGTATTGTAATGTATGTATTTTTGTATGTATGGGTATGGTGTGTGCGCGTGCCGTGCGGTGTAGTCTCAGTTTTAATTAAATTAATTACGGCATAAACTAAGTGTGACTAAATTAAACTTAATGTTCTTGATGGCAAATAGTTTTGGGTTACGTAAATTCCAAGTGTTATTTCAGGTCAATCAATACTTGAAATAATCAGTGCAGTAAGTTACAGTATAAACGTGGTTAAATTACGCACAACCGCACGCAGCGTATATATAATAGTATATATATAATATATACTATATATTGTCAAAGCTTACATAAGAGCTCTATTAAGCTTTTGATATATATATA
Organism: Priapulus caudatus; assembly: GCF_000485595.1. Lineage (NCBI taxonomy): Eukaryota > Metazoa > Priapulida > Priapulimorpha > Priapulimorphida > Priapulidae > Priapulus > Priapulus caudatus. Next base: position 91,358 of record NW_014577583.1, read on the forward strand.
AATATATAAGTATATATATATATATAGATGGTCGAAGTTCGGCATAAGTGCGCGTGCTATATTTAGTATTTAATAAGAGAATCACGTTATATGTATTACATGAATGAGGCAACGCTGTGTGTTTACATGACGAGACGGGGGGGGGTGCCATTAGGGATCTCCATTACTGCCATGACTGGCTTTGTTGCTTCCTTCTTCCGTCTTCCTCCGGCCGGCTCTCACGGTCTTCGCGGGCGCCTTCGTCTGTTGCATCAGCCGCTCACCGGCGTCTCGCGTAATAGGCGCCGTATCCGCGGCCGTCCGCGCGCCGCGTTGTCTGCTCTGTCACGGGAATCTCTGATCACGGAAGCGTGCTCACGGGTTGAAGTAGACTATCACGTTATAGGTGAGGCGCAGGCACGCTAAGGCTCAGTCGTCTGCGATCAACGCGACAGCTCTCTGCCAATCAGCAGGAGCAGCTTCGGCGCGTAATGGCCACAGCCCGCCAGCGACTCAGCCGATCTCTACAAGTATAATGTAAGCAAGGAGCCTGGCGCGATTGCTTTATTCGGTCGGCAGCAGCGTACCGAGCTGACGTCAGTGGATGGCGTATAAAACTGACGGGCAGCTAATAATAGATGTGACTCTGTCCGCTACCGTCTGTCCTGATCTCCGCCTGCCGTGTTTTTAGGACCACCGGGACCACAGTATGCGCAAGCGGGAAACAAGATACGATTGCGGTTTTTGTGCTAATTCGCAAATTTCTAAATGTGTTGATCCGTTCACACTATAGCTTCGTGTGGGTGGGCATTGCATTAATACGGCTCGCCATATATGTGATGTATTAAGCCACTCTCATTATTAGACTTAAACTTACTATGTACGTTTTCATGTACGTAACTGGAATTTCTCCATCAATGCCGCGCTCTAATCACCTCACATTCTCTCTCGGCTTCTCTCTCTCTCTCTGCGTCTCATCTCACCCGTCTCGTCTCTCACTCTCTCTCTCTCTCTCTCTCTCTCTCTCGTCGCTCTCATCTAAATCTCTCTCTCATCTCTGTCTTCGTCTCTGTGTCACATATTTTCCTCTCTCTCTCTATCGCGTTCTCTCCATCTCTCTTCTCTTCTCTCTCTCGTTTCTCTCTCCTTTCCTCAGTCTGGTCTCTCTCTCTCTCTCTCTCTCTCTCTCTCTCTCTGCTCTGATACGCTCTCCTCTAACTCACTCAACGTTCCCTGCCGTCTCTCGTTCTCTCTTCCGGGTGTTGCCTTTCTCTCTGCTCTAAGTCCTTAATCTCTCCTCTCGATCCCTCTCTCTCTCTCGTCGTCCCTCCCTGAGGCTCCTCGCAGTCCCGGTCGGCGTCCGCTCTCGTCTCTCTCCTCGCTCTTTCTATCTCTCTCCTCCCCTCCGCCTCTCTATCTCTCTACTCTCTCTTCTCTCTCCTCTCTTATCTCTCTATGCTCTCTCTCTCTCTATCTCTTCGTCCTCTCTCTTCTCTCTCTCCCTATCCTCTTCTCTCTTCTCTCTCTTTCTCTCTCTCTCTCTCTCTCTCCCCTCCTTCTCTCTCTCTCTCCTGCTCTGACTCCTCTCCTCTCTCCACTCGTCTCCTGCTTTCCTCTCTCGTCTCTCTCTCTCTCTCAATCGCTCTGACTCTCCTCTTGACTCTCGTCTCTCCTCTCCTCATCCTCTCTTTCTCTCCCCCTCCCTAATTCGATAATGTACGTCCGACCGACTACCAGTACTTCTCACCTTCCTCAGTCCGAGTGCCCACAGGCTCCATTAGTTATCACCCATTGCGTGCCGCCCACCCTCTAACGTACAGATAAGCTCTTTCTATTCATACACTATGGTGTGTTATTTATGGCTTTCCCTGTTCTCCCCATGACGCATATTATGCGTATAAATTTTGTGGGTTAATTTTTCATATAATTTCGTTATATAGTCGCAGTGCGCGGTCACGGATGCCACACTTCATATGTTCATGCGGCGCAAAAAAACAAACAAGACGCCAGCTAGTCGACTGCTATCTACGCGCAACGCTGCGTATTGTGACCTCTATCTGTAAAGGCCCGAAAAAGTATTACATGTCTTCGGCAAATCGGTACATTTGTTCACGTATTAGCAAACATCGAATCATCACGAAAATTTAATGACTAGAAAGCACGACAATCTTTTCAAATAGAATTAAATCAAGATCCATACTGTTCGAAACATAATAAGTGACTCTATACTTGCTACTTGTCATTTGTGCATACAAAATGCCGCTACGCATGTTCTTTGCGCGTAAATTCTTACTGGTCATCCGAGTTACACATGAAGAATATTTCTGAAAGCAGCATATCGCCGTAGATCCTATCAGATAACATACCAGCCACCGTCATAACCGCCCGCCAGTCATCCTCCTACGTTCTAACGGCCAGAGCTGTCCAGTCCGTGTTTGCGTAAATTTGAAGGGCAACGATTTCGGCATTCGCATTATTAAAGGCTAAATAGCGTCATAGCAAAGAAATCCGTACAATAGATTAGTTCTAAATATATAACAGCGAGCCGAACTATTACGAACAGTCGCCAGAAAAGAGAAAGTACACGTAGGGAAAGGGAAAGGAATATGATGAGGCGACTGGAGGGCGAGAGAAAGGGCAGAGGAATGGGAAAGCGAGCGAAAGAAGAATAGAGGAGAAGGAAAATGTGTGTGACGAGTGAATAGGAAAAGAGAAGAGAGAGACAATACGACAAGAGATAAGAGATATGAGAGAGAACGACAATAGACAGAAGCGAGAGAGAGAGAGAGAGAGAGAGAGAGAGAAGCTAGAAGAGAGGAGAGAGACATGAGACACATTACAGAGAAGAAGGAGACAGAGAGAGAAGAAGGAGAGTAGAGAGAGAGAGAGAGCACAATAGACAAACACAGAGAGAGACATAGACAAGAAGCGAGACATAAGACAGAGAGAGAGAGAGAGAGAGAGAGAGAGAAGACGAGAGAAGAGAGGAGAGATAGAGAGACTAGACACAGAGAAAGAAGACAGCTAGACATTAGACAGCAGAGACGAGGAGACAGGATAACATAGACTATAGAGAGAGAGAGATGAGAGAGAGAGAGGAGAGAAGGAAGACAGGAGACGAGAGAGAGAGAGGAGAGACAGAGAAGAGAGAGAGACGAAAGAGAGAGAGAGAAGAGGAGAGAAGATGAGGAGGAGGACGAGAGAGAGGCGAACATCGTTACAAAACCTTATCAACGTGGCAACTACTACAGCCTAGGGTCTACAACCTAAGGACCGCGCTAGAATGCACCGGCAGTCTAGATAGAACGCATAATAGAATCTAGAATAGAACGCAATCGGTTTTACACTGACGTTGCGAAGAGGAGGAGGAGGAGAAGGCGTTTGTTGTTTTGCGCCATGTACATATGAAGTGTGCATCGTGACGCACGCGACTATATACGAAATTATATGAAAAATTAACCACACAAAATACCAATAAATGCGTGCGATGAGAACAGGGAAGCCATAAAATAAACACATGTGTATGAATAGAAAGGCTGTAACGCTTAGCAGGGGGCGGCACGCAATAGGTTGATACTTAATGAGCCTGTGCGCACGAGACTGAGAGGGAGAAGATATACTGGGTAGTGGGTCGGACGTACATATGAAGATAGAGAGGGGAGAGAAAGAAAGAAAGAGAGAGAGAGAGAGAGAGAGAGAGAGAGAGAGAGAGATAGAGAGATAGACAGAGGAAAG
>NW_014577583.1:96541-97348 GCF_000485595.1 Priapulus caudatus
TCTCTCTCTCTCTTTCTTTCACTCCTCACACACCTCCTTCTCCTCATTCTTCTCCCGCTTCCCATCCTCTCCCTTTCTCTCGCTCCGTCGCTCATCATATTCCTTCCCTTTCCCTCGTTTACTTTCTCTTTCTGGCGACTGTCGTAAGCTGGCTTCCTTGTTGATATTAGACTAAACTATTGTACCGGATTCTCTGCTATGACGTATTTAGCTTTAATAATGCGAATGTGTGCCCTCAACATTACGCAAAACACGACTGACAACTGCGTAGAACGGTAGGGGGATGACTGGCCGGGCGGTATGACGGTGGGTCTTATACTTATAGATCTACGGCGATATGCTGCTTTCAGAAATATTCTCATGTGTAACTCGGATGAAGTAAGAATACGCGCAAAGAACATGCGTAGCGGCCTTTTGTATGCACAAATGACCCAGTAGCAATATAGAGTCACTATTTTCGAACAGCTATGGATTCTTGAATTTAATTTAAAAGGTGTCGTGCTTCTAGATTAAATTCGAGATTCCGATGTTGTAATACTGTACAACATGTACCGATGTTCCGAAGACAGTAATACTTCGTGGCCTTTACAGATAGAGGTCCAATACGCAGGTTGGCGTAGATAGGTCGCTACCGCGCAACCGGTAATGCTAGAAGTAATGTCGTCGAGCATACGCGGAGTCAAACCGACTCCGCGACGCATTTGGACCTACGATCATACAACTTAAGGACTACAACCTAAGCCTAAGCGACCCTAAGCAACCTAAGCCATAGCCAACCCGACTACAGCCTAGGGTCTACAACCTAAG
>NW_014577583.1:97358-104013 GCF_000485595.1 Priapulus caudatus
CTCACTCACTCACTCACTCACTCACTCACTCACTCACTCACTCACTCACTCACTCACTCACTCACTCACTCATTTACTTACCTATTCACCTACTCACTATCTTTTTTATTCACTTATTTATCACGTAGTTTTCCTCCTTTTCTTCTCGGAGTTTATTTCCCCGTCTCATATCGTTACGTAATTTTATAACGCGACGACGTTTTTCCACCCCCCGTAGATTCCCGATCGCCGATGTCGTCGGATTCGCGCTCGTCGCCGGAGTCGGTGTCGCCCGTCAACAACAACCACTCGCGGGTGGACTCCCGCGGTGAGGGTGGCGGGTCGCCACTCATCTTCGACCCGCGGGTCATCATGGGCGGCCTCAACAGACCGATGATTTCGGCGGAGACGGGCGGCATGGGACCGCCGTCGTCGAAGCATCAGATGTCGCCGGGGCTGGTGTGCGTCGTCTGCGGAGACACGTCGAGCGGCAAGCACTACGGCATCCTGGCCTGCAACGGCTGCAGCGGCTTCTTCAAACGCAGCGTCAGAAGAAAACTCATCTATAGGTAGGGATCGTCTGTGAGATGGGTGGGGAGGGGTGGAGGGTTGACGCGTCCATGGGGTTGAAGTTTATAGACATAAAATGGCGTCTGCAGATCATTTACGCGGCGGAACCTGATGTAAACTTAACGAGGCCACCGTGATAGTTTGTTGATGTTGTTGTATATTATCAAGAGTGTATAATTGAATAGACTGTTATTATACACTATTATCTTCCATCGGGGAAGATCTGTGATGATAAAAAATGTAATCCTAATATAGCCAGAGCAAGTTTAATATTCTGAAACCATAATAAGCGCTGAATAATTTCTGAAAAAGATATATATATATATATATAACACTATTGTTGCCGCATCCGTCGCACCTCAGAGAAATGGAATATTCTCGATGCGTTTCTCGTCCGGTAACATCTCGTCCACGAAGCTGTTATTTCTGTTCTTATATATTCATCTCTACTGTTCTCTCGGCGGTCATGCCGGCTAGTACCAGTGCGCCCGTTACGCCAGAAAAAAAGCACCTAAAGAGCTAATAAAGTGAAAACGTTAGTGCATAATTATGTCTTCAGTTGTTATCATTTCAATATTTTCTATGTAATTTGACTTGCGCTTAGAAAACGGAACGTTTATATATATACATATATATATATATATATATATATATATATATATATATGGTTATGCAATATTGAGTATTTGCCCTACTTTTTCTTTCCTATCGTTCAGATCACTAACCGTCACAGGTACCTAGGACATCAGTATCAAATTTCAAAGGTGAAAAACCAATTGTAATATATTTGGGTATATATATGTTATACTGTACAATTGCATTTATTCATGCACATTATAACATTTTTAAGCACTTTTATTAATATATGAAATTAAGATTTAAACGATTTATCAAACTCGCTCGAATATTTCTTACGATCATAAAGTACTATGCTGTGTCCATACAGCCCTGCATGTGCACAGGAAAGTATTCTGCACGCAATACTGTCTCTCATGAATATGGCAATGTACAATCAACAGCAAAGATCAATTCGGCGTCTATTTATCGCATGCGTTGAACAAATTAAGATACGCTTAAACTAGCTAGCAGACGCGTGCCTCTCCGCCATGAACACGAAGTACAAGATTGTTTATTTCGCCTTGCTAATTTGTGTGACTCGTATAAACGGACGACTATAACCAGAACACGCATGTGGTTGTCAACATTATGTCCTTATTATGTCGACACGTTTATTTTCAAACACCCTGTTTCAGAGCAAAATAATGGAAATAGCAACAATCGCGTTCGTAGTCTGTATATTCATCGAGCTCGGGCCACGTCGAATGCTTGATAGACACGTATATTTTACTCGACGCGCTGATTTTTGAACCATCCGTGAATCGTTCGTTAAAAAATTCCAGCCGGTTTCATCGCATTAACGTTTGCGGGCGGGTAGAACGCCATCGACAAATAAAAAAAGGTCCAATTCGTGAAAACAAGATCACGGTTGACACGGATGCGTGCGTTATGGGCAAGGGAATATTGCTTCTGATTCCGTTTACTGCCTGATGATGTGCGTACATGCGTATTCATGGGAATTATTAGGTCTGCGATTACAACTCCACACAACTAGAGTAACTACTTCTGATTTAACCGGTGGTAGAATAACCGGTGATTTTGATTTAACGGGTTTTGATTTAACCGGTGATAGAACAGTCCCCGAATGATAACACCTGATAGTGACGCGACAGCGTTCTCGTGCGACCTTTCTACCAGTGTTTGAATTCATCACCGTATTGACCGCATTTACCACAGTATCTTAAAAAACGTGAAATCTACTGCAGTATACAAGTTCATAAATATTGTTAGGTACGTATTAACTAACATCGCTTTAGCCCGCCATCACGTCAAGCACGGAAATATGGCGTTTGCATTTCCCTATTCAAAATCTCTGGAATAACTCATGTTATTTCGTTTCCTACAGATTTGTAAATTTTTCTACATTTCCTTTCTTTATTAATGAAACGAGGATATCTCTTACATTTCCAGCCACTTCCCTTGATCACAATTCTCTAATAATCACTCTTACTATTCCCTTCTATTGCGAATTTTCTGTTATCCTGCCTTCTAGTTCTTCGACTCCTAGTTCTTCTCTTGGCATTACTACTCCATTTCAGTGCTCCAGCCGAAGTTGCCGTCACTCTGTTTAGCCCCACTCTTATTTGCACTTTTCCTATTCCATTCCTCCCCTACCCGGATTTACCCTCTTTTTTTTCTAGCTGCTTCTCGTCTCCCTCCTTTAGAACGCTGATTTACTTCACTTCACTCTGCTCGTCGCGTTCATTTTTAAACCTCGCTGCTCGCATCATTTCACGAAACTACAAATATGCAATTTGCGATAAAATTAAATCAAGACGAGAACTTTCTCCACCCATTGTTACAATCGAAATATGTCATTATATCAACTTATATTGATTTAATAAAAAAATGAGGGTTTTCTGAGAGTTATTCAAATTTCTCTGAAAACAGACATAAAGATCACATAAGTGTGAGTTTTTTTTACACAGTTTTACAATAACAATATTTCGCAAATTTCAGGCAAAATGCCACCATACCATGCCACGCTACCATATTTTATATATATATACGTACGTGTACGATATGCCTACGCGCATGCGCTAGTCTTACGTCTGGGGTGTGATCATATATATATATATATAACGTACATAGTAGTTTAAGTTAAAGGAGCGTGCTTAATACTCCACATATATGGCGAGCCGTATTAGATGCCAACTGCCCACCCCACACAGAAAAGCTATAGTGTGAAAACGATCAACAATTAGAAATTGCGCTTAGCACAAAAAACCGATCGTATCTTGTTTCCCCGCGTGCGCATACTGTGGTGGTTCCTAAAAACACGGAGGCGGAGACAGGCAGAGGTAGCGACAGAGTCACATCTATATAGCTGGTCAGTATTATACGCCATCCACTGACGTCAGCTCGGTAGCCTGCTGCGACGATAAAGAACTCGCGCAGCTCCCTTCTTGACATTATTATTCGTAGAGATCGGCTGCGTCGCTGGCGGGCTGTGGCCATTACGCCGCGAAGCTGCTCTCTGATTGGGCAGGAGCGTCGGTGATCGACAGCCGAACTGAAGCCTTAGCGCTGCTCACCATAAGTGATAGTCTCTTCACGTGAGCACGCTTCCGTGATCAGAGATCCGTGACAGAGCAGACAACGCGGCACGGGCGCCGCGATACGGCGCTATTACGATACGCCGTGAGCGGGTGCACAGACGAAGAGCGCGCGAAACCGTGAGAGGGCCGGAGAGAAGACGGAAGGAAGGACAGCAACAAAGCCAGCAGCGCAGTAATGGAGATCCCTAATGGACCGTCTTCGTCATTAAACACAACAGGTTAGATTTCATGTGAATATATAACGTGATTTTATATTATATAATAATATAACGCACGCGCACGCGAATTCGAGCATATATATATATATATATATATATATATATATATATACGTGCGTGCGTGCGGTTGTGCGTAGATTTAAGTTTTAATTACTTAATGACTGATTATTCAATTATTGATTGACTGAAATAAAACTGGATTACGTAACCCAAACTATTGCATCAAGCAAATTAGTTTAAGTAGTCACACCTAGTTTATGCCGTACATGTAATTTAATTAAAACCTGAGATACACGCACGCGCGCACACACATACATACATACAAACATACATACATACATACATACATACATACATACATACATACATACATACATACATACATACATACAAACATACATACATACATACATACATACATACATACATACATACATACATACATACATACATACATACATACATACATACATACATACAATACATAACATACATACATACATACATACATACATACATACATACATACATACATACATACCAGTACATACATAATACATACACACACAACAAACGACCACAGCAGCCACACATACATACATACATACATACATTACATACATACATACATACAATACATACATAACATACAGTACATACATACAGACATACAGTACAACATACAGACATACATACTACATACATACATACATACATACAGACAGACAGACAGACAGACAGACAGACAGACAGGACAGACAGACAGACAGACAGACAGACAGACAGCGACAGAACAGACAGACAGACAGAACAGACAGACAGACAGAGAGACAGACAAACCAGAAGGAAGGTGGGATTATAGAGAGGTGTTATAGAAGAGAAAGCGAGAGAAAGCCGAGAGAGAGAAAGTGAGAGAGATAGAGGGGATGAAAAAGTAAAAGCGCCGCTGCGAGAAGGTGAGCAGAGCACGCGTGGGTGGAAGAGGAAAAATAGCGTATGAGCAAGAGAGGAAGCAAAGAAGAAACAAGAGACAGAACGGAAGCGATGGAGAGAGAGAGATACGCCCGAAAGAGAGAGAAGAGAAAGAGAGAGAGCAGAGGAGCAGAGAAGGAGAAGAGACGCAGCCGAAAGATCAGAGAGCCGAGAGAGAGAGATAGAGAGAGAGAGACAAGCGCGAAACGAGAGAGAGAGAGAGAGAGAGAGAGAAGAGAGAAAGAGAGAGAGGAAGAGGGGAGAGAGAGAGAGATAGAGGAAAGAGAGCGCGAGAGAGCGAGGAGAAGGTCGGGGTAGAAGGCAATGCGGAAATTTTTTTTTTTTTTTTTTTTTTATTATACAGAGCCGTGTCGATACTCGGATATTACGCTAATCGTGGGAACTCTACGCGAAGACTTACGGCGGAGAGCAGTGCAGGCCCATCAAAGCTGTCCCAGTAACTACGAATGCGTACGTGAAAGAGAGCGACGCGGGCGAGGAATGCAGCACATCCAGCAATCAAGGAAACCCAAGCAACCGCAACCCGCGTCATCACAGTGATGCCACGCCGTGAGCGCGTCAGCCACAACACACGCCCCTATACCACCCGCACTTCTCCGCCTACCAATGAGTTCGCGTGTCGAGAATAACTATATAAGCGTATATCGACGAATACAAAAAAAAATTCGCGATGGCTCCGTCAGTCACCGGCCGACTCACATCGAACACCATCCGTACACATACGCATACAAAACGATGCTGACACCTATAATCGCGTCGCCGCTGGGACCAAGTCCATCACTAATGCCTAGTAGTACTACTCCGCGCGACAGGGCGCGCCTCGACCTTTCTGGAGCAGAGGGTGGCTCCCAGTGTATAAGGCGGTGGGCGTGAGCTCGTGCGCGGCTACCTAAGTTCGCGCAGAACTTCTGCATGCAGGGTTACCCCGCGCGAGACGCGGATCCGCCGTGGCGGCTAAGCGGCGCTGAGGCGAAATACGCGAATGCCTCGCGCAGCCGAGCATCGAATAGCAAACATTTAGACATCAGCTAGCAGAAGGCTGAACTTAAACACTAGCGAGACTTTGAAAAGTGGCTCAGTAAGACGGAGTGAGGGTGCGGCGTGGCTATAGACGACGGCGGCGGCGTTACGCGGAGCAGCGAGCCACCGCACGAGGAGAGAGAGCAGCTATAGCCCGCGGCGAGCGAATGACGACGACACGCGTGTTGTTGTCGAACTGTACGGCGCCGGACTGCAATACACACAGGTGTTTCGCATTGTGGCGGGGTAACGCGGCGGCGCAGCCGCGCACTTGGTGACCTTTACGACAGACGAGAAAGTGTGCTGACGGCGTGGACTCTATACGCCGCACGGCGGCACACGCACGGTAGGGAAGGACCCCCGTGCGAGCAACCACAAGCCCGCCACACAGCACACTCACGCACGCACGCACGCACGCAGCGCAAAACGCACGTACGCACGCCACGCCGCACGCGACGCAAGCGCGCAACGGCACGCACGCACGGCACGCACGCAACGCAGCACGGCACGCACGCTACGCCACACGCGCGACGCTCGCACTCACGGCTCGACGCCCACGAACCGCATGACCAACGCATGCACAAACGCACACCGCACGCCCACGGGCACGCACGTACGCGACGTACACAGTCGAACGGGCAGCAACAAACTCACACATCACGCCCGACGCCAACAGCCACGCAACGTACCTCGAACGCA
>NW_014577583.1:104934-112334 GCF_000485595.1 Priapulus caudatus
GTATGTATGTATGTATGTATGTATGTATGTATGTATGTATGTATGTATGTATGTATGTATGTATGTATGTATGTATGTATGTATGTATGTATGTGTGTGTGTGTGTGTGTGCGTGTGTGTGCGTGTTTTTATGTGTGTACACACTCGTCATTACACGTCAAATAACAACGCTCTGCCTGCGCTGCGTTCACTCCTGATGAAGATATCATCTAGCGGAAGTGTCTCCCGCCGCTGGCCTCTTCCCCCGACCACTCTCGCTCGTAGCTTGTGCTCTCTCTCTCTCTCTCTCTCTCTCGTACCCACTTTCTCTCTCTCTCTCGTAGCTTGTGCTCTGTGCACACCGGCAGGTGACGGCAACAGTAATAACGCAAAGTAAGTCCTAAAACGGGTCAAGCAAGGAAATGAGGCAGGCCGACATCGCGTTAACTACCGCGGCGGGCATTAAAATTGCTTCCTGTAGACGCCCAGCGTCGTTAGCTGCTTAATCCCTGACACCTGTTACCCAGGCAACTGCGACGCTGGAATCCCTCTCGATCGTTCTAGAGCCGGCAGTAACATCGAGAGATAACGCTAACACCGACGTTGTCGCGGCCGGACTTACATATTACCAGGGGTTAATAATGACATGTCTTTGTCATTATTAACCCTCTGATATTATATCTACGCCACGACAGCTGTCCTTACACTCAAACTATACAGCCCCGACTATCGTCTATAGATGATTTCAAGAGTAGATAATAACACATTATGTTTTATTAATGTGTTATTATCTACTCTTGATGATTTCTATACCGCTGTCGCATCTATTCTCAGCGCCCTAATGTTAAGGGTGTCTAATTAGAGGTGTATCTACATATTATATTGTGTACTAAGGACATAATTACCAGTTAGCTGGCATGGCAAGTATAAATAGCGCCGCTGAACTAAATCTACAAATATGTTACCGGACCAATCAATCAATGTGTTACAATGATCACTAACTCTGAATAGAGAAACTGAACGGGTCCTAAATTAAACAATACGCAAATCTAGATGTCAGTGGAATGCCTGTTGCTCTATGATTTCCGTATACACGTTGAAATTCTCTGCTGCCTACGCTAGCATCAGCTACTCTAGCGTCTGCTGCCGCGGCGTCTCACAGCGGCTACTATGTTACGGCAGGAGAGCCGTGAAGAATCTCAGAAAAAAAATTATAGAAATAAATTACCAAATATGACATTTCGAGAGTTCTTATGTAATTTTGTTTTATATTTTTTATTGGGAGATATTGATTTTTTAATTAATCAGATAGATAATACTCTCTCCGATTTTTAAAATGTTTTTAATAGTTCTTCCTTAATATTTGTAAGAGATTTTAATATCTGATGAAGCACTCCTAAAATTGCATAGAATTGCACACATCGAAGTACACAATCTACCGGTCGACTGCTTTTGTAGAGTTTATTGTTAAAAAATAAGTAGTACAAAACGTAATAAAAAACAACGTATATATATAATGTTTTTTATTACTCATTTATATATATATATATATATATATATATATATATATAATGTAAGTTTATATATATTGTAACGTTTACCCCTGTGACGTGGTGGTGGATCAGGCCGTGATCGTCGCACAGGGGTGACGCGTCGGGTCGTGTACGTCGACTGCCAGGCGCGTTCCGTTATGACCAACCAACGACAAACAGAGCAGCAATATCCGCACGGATATATGCGGTACTTGGCTATGTACAATAACCTTTACTTGATAGCAGCAATGTATACATATACATATATATAATGTACGTTAATATGTGTGGAACATTCTAAAATTTCGTATGTGCGTCATATGCGCCAATATTCATGATATACCTTATAAGTGTAGCCAATGTTTCATATATCATGCGAACGTAAACAGCTTACTGTGCGACCCCATGCATGAGACGCAGAGCCGGAATACGCTCTTGTTATTATGTGTGTGTACCGACATGCGTGTCTATGCGAGCGTGCGTGCGTGTATGTGTGTGCGCGCAACCAATTCAATTGGTTTATATGGTGCTACCATAAATCAGGCGCGATTCCCACATATTAAGCATGAAAATATTCTCGGTCTTTAGTTTTATTTTGGGGAATCAAATTTTGATGGGTAATCCATCTCTGTTGTTACTTTTACCATTAGGTATCTCTCTAAGAAAATGTCTTCCCTTATAGAGCTTTCTTTATATGTCTCTTTTTCAGTATCTGTCTGTCTGTCTGTCTGTCTCTCTCTCTCTCTCTCTCTCTCTCTCTCTCTCTCTCTCTCTCCTCTCTCTATATATATATATATTATATATACTCTCTCTTCTCTCTCTCTCTCTCGTCTCTCTCTTCTCTCTCTCTCTCTCTCTCTCTCGTCTTTCTCTCTCTCCTCTCTGCTCTCTCTCTCTCTCTCTCTCTCTATATATAGTATACTATTATATATATATATATATATATATATATTATGTATATAATATATGTATATATAATATATATATATATATATCTTACTATCTATCTCTCTGTATCTGTCGTTTTCGTTCTTTCTTTCTCTCTTCTCTCCTACTCTGTGTCACCGTCTTTCTTTTTAATCGATTAATGCGCGCAATTTTCTCTCTTGCTTTCCATTGTCTTCCCGTTGTACTTCTAAACTCCCGATGTTCAGAGTGCAGTTTCTCTCTCTTGATTACCCATTCTTTTTTCTCTCTCCGCATTCGCCTTTCCTCTCCGCCACCATCGCTCTATTTTTCTCTCTTCTCCCCCAATCCCTCTCTTCCCCCTCCACTCTCTCTCTCTCTTTCTCTCTATCTCTATCTCTTCTCTCTCCTCTCTCTCTCTCTCTCTCTCTCTCTCTCTCTCTATCGTTAGCTCGCTGGTGCGCTCTCTTTCTTTTTTTCTCTTTCTTTCTTTCTCTCGCATTCGCTCTCACTCTTTATCCTGTGTTTCTTCTTCCCTCCCTCCTTATCTCAGTCGTTGTGCATTAACATGCTGCTACGTCCTGGTCTGATCACATTATTCCGCCACGTTAAGCGTCACTCTCAGACCTATAATGACTGATCTATATAATTGTATTTGTATGTTAAAGCAGAGTGCTTTATCTTGATGTTTCAATCTATTGCCAATCACTGCCCTAATGACATTATCGTCGGAGTGAGCCCGCTATTATTCTGTCGCCGCGACGCGACGCACGACATCATTAGCGTCGAAACAACGTCAGAAGACGCCGTTGTGCCACGCTCATCGATATTAGCGTCAGGCCACCGGCAGACGTCGTCGGTAGCGTCGCGTCAGTAGCAGACAGCGTCGTCGCTAGCTAGCATTGCGTCAGTAGCAGACAGCGTCGTCGCTAGCTAGCATTGCGTCAGTAGCAGACAGCGTGTTCGCCGTCGCTAGCTAGCATTGCGTGCAGTAGCGACATTCGTTCGTCGCTCAGAATTGCGTCAGCTAAGCAGACAGTGTTCGTCGCTGCTAGCAATTGCTGTCGTAGCAGACAGCGTTCAGTTGCTAGCTAGCATTGCGTCAGTAGCAGACAGCGTCGTCGCTAGCTAGCATTGCGTCAGTAGCAGACAGCGTCGTCGCTAGCATTGCGTCAGTAGCAGACAGCGTCGTCGCTAGCGTTGCGTCAGTAGCAGACAGCGTCGTCGCTAGCGTCGCATTACTACAGGGGAAGTCGTTGTTCATGTCGTCGTCACTTATCCGTGAATAAATACTACGGGCAAAACTACAGTGCAGATGCCGCCATTGTCGCAAAACTACAGTGTAGATGCCCCGTTGTCGCAAAACTACAGTGCAGATGCCCCGTTGTCGCAATACTACAGTGCAGATGCCCCGTTGTCGCAAAACTACAGTGCAGATGCCCCGTTGTCGCAAAACTACAGTGCAGATGCCCCGTTGTCCGCAAACTACAGTTGCAAACTGCCCGTTGTCGCAAAATTACAGTAGGCAGATGCCCCGTTGTCGCAAAACTACAGTGCAGATGCCGCCGTTGTCGCAAACTACAGTGCAGATGTCGCAAACGAATTAATAGAGGTTCCCTCCCAGAGGCGATGAGGAGTACCGCGTTACTGATAATAATCTCCACATGCTTGCACTCGATGCCGCAGAGACAATAAGCGACTGTATTTTACACCAAGATTTACATTATTTATAGTCTAATGTTATTCGCGTAAATATCAATAACGTTTAGATAAACTGGGATTTTCTTACTGCTATTCTGTTTGCTATTCAATAATTTGTTTGAAAATGCACACACGAGCATGCATTTTTATTATTTATTTATTTTGATTTGTTTGTTTGTCTGTTTGCTTGTTTGCTTGTTGCTCACTTACTCACTCACTCACTCACTCACTCACTCACTCACTCACTCAACTCACCCCCCTTCACTCATCAACTCACTCATTCACTCACTCACTACTCCACTCACTGCACTCACATCACTCACCATCACTCACTCAACCCTCACTGACATTCACTCACTTCCATCACTCACTTCACGTCACTCACGCATTCCTCAACTCGCTTCACTTCACTCGCATCGCCTTCACTCCACTCACTCACTCACTCACTCATCTCACTCACTCCTACTCACTCCACTCGACTCATCTACTCCACTCACTCACTCATCACTCAGCTCCACTGCCACTCACTCACTCCCTCACTCACTCACTCACTCACTATCACCTCAATCACATCCTCACTCACGTCACTCACTCACTCACTCACTCATCTTCACTTAACCTATTACCTACTCACATCTTTTTTATCACTTATTAATCACGTAGTGTTTCCTCCTTTTCTTCTTGCGAGTCTTTTCCCCCGTCTCATATCGTTACGTAAATTTTATAACGCGACGAACGTTTCACCCCCCGTAGATTTCCGATCGCCGATGTCGTTCGCATTCGCGCTCGTCGCCGGAGTCGGTGTCGCCCGTCAACAACAACCACTCGCGGTGCACTCCCGCGGTGGAGTGCGTGGCGGGTCGGCCGACTCATTCTCTCGACCGCGGGTCATCATGGGCGGACCCTCAACAGACGATGATTTCGGCGGAGGACGCGGCGGCATGGGGACCCGCGGTTCCGTCGAAGCATCAGATTCGCGGGGCGTGTGTGCGTCGTCTGCGGAGACACCGTCGAGCGGCAAGACCAACTTACGCATCCTGGCCTGCAACGGCATTGCAGCGGCTTCTTCCAACGCAGGCGTCAGACAGAAAACTCATCTTTAATAGGTTAGGATCGTCTGTGAGATGGGTGGGAGGGGTGGAGGTGACGCGTCCATGGGGTTGAAGTATTATAGACATAAAATGGCGTCTGCAGATCATTTACGCGCGGAACCTTGATGTAAACTTAACGAGGCCACCGTGATAGTTTGTTGATGTTGTTGTATATTATCAGAGTGTATAATTGAATAGACTGTTATTATACACTATTATCTTCCATCGGGGAAGATCTGTGATGATAAAAAATGTAATCCTAATATAGCCAGAGCAGTTAATATTCTGAAACCATAATAAGCGCCGTGAATAATTTCTGAAAAGATATATATATATATATAACACTATTGTTGCCGCCATCCTCGTCCGCACCTCAGAGAAATGGAATATTCTCCGATGCGTTTCTCGTCCGTAACATCTCGTCCACGAAGCTGTTATTTCTGTTCTTATATATTCACTCTCTACTGTTCCTCTCGGCGGTCATGCCGGCTCAGTACCAGTGCGCCCGTACGCCAGAAAAAAGCACCTAAAGAGCTAATAAAGTTGAAAACGTTAGTGCATAATATGTCTTCAGTTGTTATCATTTCAATATTTTTCTATTGTAATTTGACTTGCGCTTAGAAAACGGAACGTATATATATATAATATATGTATTATATATATATATATATATATATATATATATATATATATATATATTATATATATACTATAAATCTAATATAATATAACTTATCATAGTCGATCCAAGCTCGAATCAGACCGAAACTACTCCGCGAATCTATTCGCATTCTTTGAACGCATTACGTCCCAGAAATATTCTCGAATACTAAGACACGCAGCCCGCAATATTTTTCTACGACGTGTTATTATACTACGACGGAGATGCCCGCGGTTGTGGGAGGTAGGGTAGGCCATATATATATATATATAATATATATATATATATATATATATATATACTATATATATATATATACAAACATATGTGTTGTATATATCAATGGGATAGACCTAGAAGGCCTTTTACCGTGCTGCGATATTGTAACGCCTTACGCACCCACTACTGACTATTTAGAGTTTCTAAATAAAATCAATACCTCGCGATCTTAGTTTTCTAGCGGAAGTGCGTCCGTTTTGTCCATTCCTATCACTCAAACGTCAGCACATTACTTTCTACAGGTGTCAGCAGGAACCGGAATTGCGTAGTCGACAAGGCTCACGCGGAACCAGTGCCAGGCCTGGCAGACTGCGCAAGTGTCTCAGATGGGGATGAACAAAGACGGTAAGCTTGTAAACAGACCGCTACCTGACTACATCAGCTGGAGCGAATCTCGTAAAAAAGCCCCCGTATTATACCGCTAAATCTCATCTCGAGCCTAAGCCGTTAATGTTAAAAATCGCCTCACCTCTGATTCAATTTCTCTTTTATACGTTTCCCGCCATCAGCAAGACGTTTTCAACTTTTCTCGTTCTATATAGGTGTATTACTAAAGGTTTTCGCTCAGAAATCTGACTGAAGAATAATGTGAGCAATTTCATCCGATGAATATAAATATAATAAGGGAAATTCTCGCACAACAAAGATATTTATATTCCGTTTAGTCCGTCCGTTTGTAAAGGAGAATGCGCTATTGTTCACGGTTTTAACAGATTGCTACGAATCGATACAGTAAGATTCAGTATCCTGCTCACGCTGCAGGCTCGTCTAATAATAATAAATGTACACACACACACACACACACACACACACACACAACACACACACACACACACACACAAACACACACACACACCACACACACACGCACACACGCACACACACACGCTCACACGCTCACACACAAACACGCGTACACACACGCGCGCGCGCGAACGCACGCATGCACACACACGCGCACACACTTACATAAATACACGAAAGCATGCACACACGTGCGCACGCACTCACTCACGCACGCACGCACGCACGCACGCGCGCTGTGCATCTGGATGATCTGTAGATATGGCGGCTGATATCTATTAGCACAGAACGCGCGCCGTGTCAGAAACCATCTACGAACAGAAACGAAGAATGTAAAATACTCCCCACGATTAGTATCGGATTCAATTAATACAACATGCAGATGTCTTAATGGAATACATTGTGGATAATTTGCAGACTACAATCAAGTAATAACGTGACCTGTTT
>NW_014577583.1:113001-116814 GCF_000485595.1 Priapulus caudatus
AGAGAGAGAGAGAGAGAGAGAGAGAGAGAGAGAGAGAGAGAGAGAGAGAGAGAGAGAGGAGAGAGAGAGAGAGTAAGCGAGCGAGAGATGCGGACAAATGGACACGAAAATCACATTAGAGATTATTCATAAATGCGAAAAATAAAAGTTGCAGAGAGAAAGAGAAAGATAGAGAACAAGGGGGAGAAAAGCAGAGAGACACAGAGAGAGAGAGAGAGAGAGAGAGAGAGAGACATGGAGAGAGGGGGAGACAGAAGCAGAGCCACACATGAAGACAGAAATAGAGAGAGAGGAAGAGAGAGAGAGAGAGAGAGAGAGAGATAGAGAGAGGGAGAGAGAGATAGAGAGAGGGAGAGGGTGGAGATAGAGAGAAAGAAGGAAAAAAGAGAAAACAGTGTGTAGGTATCAGTGTACACATCTTTTCCTCTAGCCTGACGTCGCCGTTGATTCGGTATCAAATCGAACCGTGCCCATTATTTTCCCCGCTACGGCAAAGCTTTGCGTGACCGCGATGATGAATTCAGGTCTCGTTCGTAACTCCTTTTATTAAGAATCATTTTGATGCGTTATTTCGCTGACGTGCAGTAATAATTTGATATCGGCATCGCTATTAAAGCATCGTATTGAGTTTGACTGATAATTAACCCGCGCTCCGTGCTCGGAAAGACGGTTTCGCGGCCGGCGGAGCGTGCATGGCGGGAGCCAGCATTCAGCCGGCACCGCCACGTAATTGCCGTGCTTAGTTTCGGCAGGTAAGCCCAACAATGCGACGAACATGCTGTAATCACGTCGCCGACTCGGTCAGGTTAATTGGCAGACTCTTCTTTTTGATGAGTAGTGCGCGCGCGCGCGTTTGTGATGCGCGCTTTGTTGTGTGCGCTGCTGCTGCCGTGAGCGAATCTCTCTCTCGCAGCAGCCCGACCACAGCAGTGCGAGCTATTCAGGCAGCACGCGCTCGCACCAACTAATGATTCAATTACACGAGCCGCAGGAAGCGGCGCTTAATTCCTCAAATGATTTCGTTTCGTTGCGCCAATAGCCGACTCTATAGCGCTTTTATGACTTGTTTTCGGAGATAAAACGTCGACGTTTTTGTGCTCGCCTGTAGCGGCGGCAACTACACTCCTGTGCAAACTGCGGCCGAATGGGCGACGCGCATGCGCATCGCGCGAGACTGAAGCCAGACGGACAACGTTGTCTGTACGTCTGTGTAAGCAACGGCTGCCCGCTTTCATGGTTTTTATAGTAGGGGGCCTAATAGATATGTACACTTGTGTGTGTGCGCGCGTACGTACGTGCGTGTGTGCGTACGTGCGGGAGTGCGTGCGTACGTGCGTACGTTCGTGCGTGTGTGCGTGCGTGCGTACGTGCGTACTTACGTGCATGCGTGCGTGCGTGCGCGCAGGTGTGTGTAAAGGGGCGACTATGTTGATGACAACGACGATACACAGTCTCTTTGCGTATGACATGCCGCGATAATAAGGCTTAGAGATTATATAATTATTGTTAATTAACTAACGTTACTAAACACTATAGATTGTTAATAAATAAATTAGAACCGCTCGAAACTCATCCTATTCTCTTCTAGTCTGTTCTGTATGGCAACATTGAAAATTAGACTGCCACTAGTTTACTGACATTTCGCTTTTCTCCCGCCGCACCAATAAAAGTGAATACAAAATTAAGAAAGGTATAGCAGTATCCCATGTTTTATTATATTGTTGCCTAAACCTTATTTGCTGCGTACATCTGCCCTTATCTTGGCGACACGACATGACTGCATATCAGGCCTTCCCGTGAACTCGACTGTCTATCCGGGCTTTCCGGCAAAAGAAGATTAACTATCCAATGGCTTCTAGGGCCAAACATGCTGTGAGTTGCTACGCACCGAGACAACAGCATGGCGAGAGTGGCACTTGCTGAGACGCAAACACAGAATGGAGAAATAAGCCGCGTACGTGACTCTATTATGGCACGCATGTCTCAGTGATACCACACTGCAATCATATCAATTATGCCGATATAAGCAACATGTAATGTATTGGTATTCTCTGCACGTGACTCCATTTTTCCCGCCTGCACCCCGAACGTGTGAGTGTGTATGTATGTATGTATGTATGTATGTATTCCTGCGTTGAGGGGTACAGCCTCCGTCGCCACGAATTACTCTGGTGCTGCCACAGAACCGGAAACAGAAGACACCGGGGTCTGTTGTGTGTGTGTGTGTGTGTGTGTGTGTGTGTTATCATGTGTGTGTGTGTGTGTGTGTGTGTGTGTGTGTGTGTGTGTTTGTGCCCCTCCCCCCTCCTTGTAGAATTCACACCGATATGTTTGTTGATTCGGTGTTGATTGTGGGTTGACGTCTCGCGGGCATGCTGGAACATGCGTTGACTTGCACGTTGACGATGCATTAACTTATTGCTTTTTGCTAGAGCTTTTGTACTTTTTCAACTGCATTCTACTAGCAATATTATTGAATAGACAGTAATGTCCAGAGAAGTCTGGCGAGCTTTGCTTTTACGAAATCCGTACCGGGCTAACGCCTCAAACCGTGGAAACGCTTAGTTTTTTTAGACGTGATTGTGTTAAGCTGGTGTTAAAATGCTCCTCCTCCTCCTCACCCTCCTTCTCCTCCTCCCTCTTCTTTCTTTCCTTCCCCTCGGAGTTAACTTGCCTCACGCTGAAGAATTTTTGCAGTGAAGTGATGAATTCTAGAGCGATGTCGGTTGGGGGGGGGGTGCTGAATGAGAAATGAGTCATGCAAGAATTTGCGTATTTATTTTATTTCTCATCTTCGTCGCAATGTCAGGGATGAAACGGGGCCGTGAGGCCGTTTGCGAATCGTTTATTTATGGTAATTCTTCCCAGTTAGCGTATTCACCGTCTAAAATAACCTAGAAATATCGAATGGCCGCTATAAGAAGTCGGTATTTCTCTGTCGATGTGTCGGTACGTAAGATATGTCGGATGCCATGATAAGCACGGGCATTTAATCCAGTGGTAGCGTCCTGAGATAGTGTTCCAGCATCACTGGGTCGTCGATTCAATCAGTGATTCCCTCTACGTTGCTGAATCCATGCCCTGATTACATGCAGCAACACACAATCATCCGATGTCTGAATATAGCAGTGGGTTACCCAGACCGTATGATCCATCGTCATTGTTATTTAAATGGTTTTCTTAATTGATAGGCGTTTCGGTGTGTCGCGAACTGTTGCCGCCATGAGTGAGCGCCACGGCAGTACTGTTTAATTATTATAGCTAGCAGTAAGAGAGCAGCGGTGTGTGTGTGTGTGTGTGTGTGTGTGTGTGGTGTGATGTGTGTGTGTGTGTGTGTGTGTGTGTGTGTGTGTGTGTGTGTGTGTTGTGTGTGTGTGTGTCGTGCGTTCGTGCGTTGTGTGTGTGTTGTGTGTTGTGTGTGTGAGTGCGCTGCCGCGCGCGTGCGCGCGCGCGTGTGCGTGCATGCGTGTATGTGTGTATGTGTTGCTGTATATCGGGTTTCACAGGGGTAGGGGTGGGGTGATGGACGGGGGTGAGGAGGGGATGTGCGGTTGATGGCGGCAACGTTCAAGCTCGACGTTGAAGAGAGAGAGACAGAGAGGGAGAGGGAGAGCGGATGAAAGAGACAGGCAAAGAGAGGGAGAGAGAGAGGGAGAGGAGAGAGAGAGACAGAGGGAGAGAGAGGAGAGGGAGAGGGAGGAGAGAGAGAGGGAGAAGGGAGAGAAAGAGGGGGAGAGAGAGAGAAGAGAGAACAGAGAGAGAGAGACAGAGAGGGAGAGGGAGAGCGGATGAAAGAGACAGGCAAAGAGAGGG
>NW_014577583.1:116824-123797 GCF_000485595.1 Priapulus caudatus
GATTTGAGTCAATTTCTGCGCAAATATGTGTGTGTGTGTGCGTGTGCGTGTGCGTGTGCGTGTGCGTGTGTGTGTGTGTGTGTGTGTGTGTGTGTGTGTGCGTGTGTGTGTGTACATACGTGTGTGCGTGCGTGCGTGCGTCTGTGTTTGTGTACACAGGTTTATCTTATGAACAATAGAAAAATTAACAACAACGTATGATTTATAGATTTAGTACGTTTAATTTTTTTTAAAGGGTCGATATTTCACTCATCGACGTGTAATACGGCCGCCGGTGTCGATATTGCCACAAATTTGACGCAAACTATAGACGCAAACAAAGAACAGCGAAATAACCCGAGTACGTGACTCTATTATGACACGCGTGTCCGTGATCCCACACTGCAATCATAGCAATTATGCCAATATAAGGAACATGTATTGGTATTCCCTGCACGTGACTCCATCTCTCCCGCGTGCGCCCCGAACGCGAAACTATATATATATTTATATACATATATATGTGTGTGTGTGTGTGCGCGTGTGTGTGTGTGTGCGTGTGTGTGTGTGTGTGTGTGTGCGCGCGCGTGCGTGCGTGCGTGCGTGTGTATGTGTGTGTGCGCACGTGCGTGTGTGCGTGTGTGTGCGCGCGCGCGTGTGTGTATGTGTGTCTGTGTGTGTAGATGTGTATGCGTGCATGCGCGTGTGTATGCATCTTATAATGACGTATTTTATATTGATAAATTAATGGGGATAACTTAGGGGAGAAAAATCATTAATACTCAACTCTCAAGAAAGAAACAATTTAATTATTGGCCGTGGCTACGCGTCCGGTTACCGGCGCCCAGCTCCCAGGCTACGCATCCGGTTATATATTTCTTATCTGAACCCATGAACCCAACTATATTTTTTCAGTAAAAAAACAATTAACAATAAGTTTCTACCATAATATTAGATACCTTCAGGTATTTTATCAAAAAATTTGTTTTTGTAACCTTTGAAGCAATAGGCCAGTAAAATCAACGGTTTGAAAGGGGGCGTGGCCTAATCGTGACGTGGATTTGGGAATCTGTGCTGAGCTTTGTAATGGATGACCGGACGAGTAGCCACTGCGTTAATTATATCATGGGACTCATATCATATATTATAAACAACCGCAAAACCAACAACAGCGGATCATTTATAGATTTAGCACGTTTTATTTTTTTTAAATATATTTTTAAGTCGCATCGATGGATAATATGACCGCCGGTGTCCATATTAAAAATAAAAAAGCTAAACTAAGTAAAGCTATTAAATAATAATTATTCGTCCCTCGAAAAAAAAAGAAATAAGATATTCTGCTTCACCACTATTTATAGAATTTTTGTGCTGTACATAACTATGAATGTGGTATAACTCATGTGTGAAAGTTGAGTATAAGCGGCCTATTTCGATACTGTACAACATATTATGCTGTCAGCTAGCACCTTATATGAGAGCCTATGCGCAATGAAATACACCAACGCAGCTCAGTGTTACTATACCTACTACCATACTATGCCTTAGTAATATTTAGACATTGATATCACTGCGCATAACAATACACTGACATGCAGGTGGATATTTATGGCATGTACTACATCTAGACAGACAAATTACAAGCGTTTTTTACTTGTTGCTGATAGGAGGGAGTTAAACGAAACTAATATAGTCTGAAAATATGTCGATTTCATTTTAATAATATCTTCACTTTTTTGTTATCTGCTCTTAGGCCTAGAGATATTGTGCGGCTAGTGGCTCTACGAAATAATAATAGATGACAGATCCAAACTCTCTGCATCTTGATGCTGGAAATAATTGGGGTGGTCATTTTACCCACCAAGGCCGCATTACTCCACTTTATCCTAATAATATATAAGTAATAAGGATTGCTATTCCCTAAGACACGCGAAAGGTAAAATATTCCTCATTGCCCGAGCGGTGTATATTTGAATAAAGTACGATTAGTTACGAATAGTTACGAATAAGTTACGATTAGTAAAACGAGGATTGAGGTAGCATAATCCGCACACATCTCGCTCTCTCTCTCTCTCTCTCTCTCTCTCTCTCTCTCTCTCTTTTTTTACTATAGTGTTCCATACTTGCACTTTCTACTGCTTTTTTGTGTGTGCGAGAGATATGTATATATATATATATATATATATATATATCTCAGAAGTAGATAATAGGGATCTATATATAGGGCCCGACATATTTCTCCATTCGTCTTTCAGCTGTCACCATGGTGAATCGTTGGCGTTTTGCAGCTGTGCAGAACGAACGCCAACCGCGCAATACGGCTCAGGTGAGACTCGAGCACCTGCAAATGGACGCCGTTGACGGAGAACGCCGCCTGAGGGAGCCATCGTCGTCGACGGTCTCTGCGCACGACACGCTCGTGAGTCCCAGCACCAATCACCGCTTCATGGTATCGCTGATGACAGCCGAAAGTTACGCCAAGCTAGACCCCCACGACGGTAAACACTATAGCCTCGTCTACACGGAGTCACATTAACCAGAGTTAAGCTAACCCGAGTTAACACTTAACCCGAGTTAAAGAAACACGCATCGTCTACACGGAGTTTGTCTTAACCCGAGTTAAGCTAACCCGAGTTAACACCTAACCCGAGTTATAGAAACACGCATCGTCTACACGGAGTTTGTCTTAACCCGAGTTAAGCTACCCGAGTTAACACTTAACCCGAGTTAAAGAAACACGCATCATCTACACGGAGTCGCCTTAACCCGAGTTAAGCTAAGCTAGCGGGAGCTAACGGGAGGCGGGGTTGACTGCGGTATTCTGTCTACTGATAACTACCGCTTAACTCGAGTTAACGATTTCGCGCGCGTCTACAGGAGTCTTAACCCGGGTTAGCTTAACCCCCTTCATCGCGAAGGGTTAAGCTAACCCGGGTTAAGGCTTAGCCCGGGTTAGCTTAACCCGAGTTAAGACCTCGTAAGGACGATGCGCATGCGCCGGTATCTTTCGATGTTGTACAACAGTAAAGGATGTTCATAGGCAGCAGGCCTGATCAAGCATCGAACAGAAATTAATTAAAACTACTCAGAGAGTTTCGGTGCGAACGCGACATACACTTTATTCATGCTTAATGACTACCTACAGATTCAAGTTCCAGCCTTCACTCGAAACTTTTGCCAGATTGTTTTCGAGATTTTTCGGCATGTAGTCGGATTCCGTTTCAAACACAAAAATAGAGGTTCGGTCACCAAGGTTACGCCACTTGACGCTGTGGCACAATTACACAACAAGACAAATCTCACTCCTCATGCTTTCTAGACGTCCACAAGGCATCTACCTGCGTGCATATGGCAAATTACTGCATTCTAGTGACGAAGTTTACCGCCAAAAAATTCAAAAGACGGCCTTTTCCAGAAACAAAATAGTGCAAGATTGGTAAACAATTGGCGGAAGGCTACTGTTGTATGCCACCTTATATCGTATGCAGATTACATGATGTTGTTACAGCCCAGCCAACAACCTTATTTCCACTTTCTGATTGGCGGATGATGTCATAGTGCGAGTAAAAAGGCTCACTAAGGAAGCAATATTTTTTTTATAGCTGTCTGTTAAGCAATGCTGATAACGTAACTAGAGACAAAACAAGAAAAGCTATGAAGCAAAAAAGTACAAATGGTTGTGTTTGATATAGTACGAAAAAACCTGTTTACGGTATTGTAGGCATGAAGTGCATGTTATGTCTGATGAGGAATAAGGGCGAGATAGAATCTCGACATAGATCTAAGAGGATAGAGAGCGTGAGCAAAACGATTTTGATCTACCGAGTTTTCCCTACTATTTACAATGACAAAGCGTGTGTATTTACCTTTGTCCGTTTTTTTCTAGCGAACCACTTAATGATAAAGACCCGGCCGAATCCGACAAAAAATGAAATCGTAGAATATGAAGAAGAGAAAAGAATTGAAAACACACTTTATCGTACACAATACGATGAGTAATAGATAGATATCAAGCCAGCCAATGGCCCACCATAAAAACATTCACACCGTGTAGACTTAATTATTATTATTATTATTATTATTATTCGATTGTTAATTAACTTGAGATGAATTCTTGGCGTTAGAAACCATATATGCGCGTCTTACACTGTCTTCGTCTCACATCACGAAGCATAACGACTGTAGCAGGGATCGCTGTATTGAGCGACTGTGCGTCGCGTAGGCGTCCCCGCCTAACCCTCATCTCTACAACATCACGTGACATTTACAAAGCGAACTGGCGGTCCATCCCCTCTCGGGAAAAGATCATTCGATTATTGTAAACGCTAAAAGTTAAATGGCCGAGATAAATCGATTAATTAGGCATGTTATACTTTAATTTATTTGCAAATTCCTTTGAGACGAAGCAAATTAGTGTTTAATGTGATTCTATGTGGCTCCCATTGACGAATTTGATATATCGTGACTACGCAATCTGAATGATAACGTTTGGTCATTTGACAAGGCTGTCCCTAGACAGTCCGCTGCCAGAATTCAAACGAGTGGAATAAAGGAGTTAATGAATTTTGTATAACATTAATCTGTAATCTTGGTAGATAAATAGATTATCTTGATGCATAGAAATTATCGGACGAAGCTCTGCCGCCCTGCGCATGCCGTCTGTCTGTGTAGGTACAGTGTAGCAAGTGTGCACTGCGCAATTGAATTCGTTACAATGGAAATAATTTGCTATCAACCTAGCGGTTGCTGCAGCTAGCGTGTTGTCATGTATTATCAGCATTATATACTTGCTGGGGGTAATATTAGTTTAATAATATGTCATAATTTTTTTTGAAGAGTAGACAGACAGACACGCACACGCGCACACACAACACGTACGCACACACCGCACTTATGCACGCACACTCTACGCGCATGTATGTACGCATAGTAGACGCACGTATGCACGCACGCACGCACGCGCCCGCACACACCACACGCACGCACAACATCACACGCACATATGTACGCATAGCATACGCACGCACGCACGCACGCACGCACGCATGCGCATATGAAGACAACACATCACACCGTGCACGGAGCTTTCGTTGCGATAAAATGTCGGCCGCGTTTACACCATGGTTGGAGTCATAGCCATTTTCTCGTTTTGGCAGACGAGCATCACGTGGACGTGGCAGGCATGGACAGCGACGCAGTTCAGCCTCACGCCGCTCCGGAAGCGGCGCTCTACCCGACCGGACATGAGAACGTGTATGAGTCATCGGCTCGTCTGTTGTTCATGGCTATCCGCTGGGCAAAGAACCTCCCGTCGTTCTCCAGCCTGCCGTTCAGGGATCAGGTATAGCGCATGCTGATCTTACTACAACTCCACGGCTCTTTATTAAATATAATTACAACGTACACAATACAAACGTAATTAAACACGCATATCCGTATATACATGCGATCACAATTAATCCGTCGTTTTCATGGACACACCAATGGCCGCTGAAAAGTAATACCATGGACAGACTGCAAATCCGATTCCAGATCAAGCTGCCCCGGACTAATATCGTGCGAGAATTCAAGCGGAACGCAGTCATCGCCCTCTTATTTTTGCCGTGCAAAAATATTTTGCTGTCTATAATGTTGTAGCGTGACTTGTCCAAATCAAGACCGATCACTTCACATTCTGCAGGCTGTAAATATAGGCTGGATTCTTTTTTATAACAAATTGCTGTCAGATAGATATAAGTCATGAGAAATTGCATCTACGGGGGTTCTTTTTTTTAAATACCGGGGGAAGAGACCCCAGATCCCCCGCCACGGGCTTCACAACCTCACTGCTCGCAGAGCGTGCCCTCCTCCCAATCGTAGATCCGCCCCTGAAATCGTACGCACTGTCCGGAACAAAATACGCGTTATAACCCGGTCTAAGTTTGCACTCTGTTCCCACCTAATTAAGGTGGGTTATGCACGCTTCACAATAAGATTTATTTCTCCGTACTGTACTCTCCGTAATGTATGGCGCGATAGGCTAATCTGAGCATGCGCAGAGTAAGCGGGCGATAAAGCTGAAGATTTTTCCTCGCGCTAATATATATATATATATATATATATATATATATAACACTGTGCTAGCATACAGGTAAACATGTGGCTGGACTTCTAGGATCTATCTTGACGATATTAGTGACGATTCAACATCGTCATGATCATGAGAGTCGATATTCAATATATATCCTCTAGATAACATAACATAACAAGCCTCTTTCTTAGTAAAACAATTAGGAGCGATTACTTTAATTAGCCAATTAACTAATTAATTAATTAATTGCGATCTAACCGCTTGTGATCATCGTAACCACGTCACGCGCGCGCGCGCGCGCGGGCGTGTGTGTGTGTGTGTGTGTGTGTGTGTGTGTGTGTGTGTGTGTGTGTGTGTGTGTGTGTGTGTGTGTGTGTGGGTGGTGTCAGGTGACCGGTGACAGGTGACAGGTGTCACACTCACCTGTGTGTGTGTGAGAGAGAGAGACTCACGCAAGCACGCACGCACACACGTGGTGGGCGACGAGTCGACGACACGTCTGTTATCTATCCTTTGCCGTTTAACGTCTTGGCTGCCACGACGGCGGCGGCGGCGGTGGCGACGTGTTTATTATGATGCGCCAGAATGATGGGCTCACCTGTACATCACCTCCATGGCACCTGTGCCCTCACGTCTTTGCATATATGCACGTTCGCAGGGAGTGATATCGAGCCGGAAAGACTGGTTTACAGTTTTGTTGCGCGTTTACGGTGTTGCTATCAACATGCGGGGAAGGTGCACTTACTGTACGCGTTGATGGGAACTTGAACGGGGTTGAACAGAGGGGGGTACGTGTTATGATGTGGAAGATGGAGGGTGGGGTGTGTGTGTGTGTAGTGAAGGATGAAGACGATGGAGGGTGGTGTGTGTGTGTGTGTGTGTGTGTGTGTGTGTGTGTGTGTGTGTGTGTGTGTGTGTGTGTGT
>NW_014577583.1:123807-134265 GCF_000485595.1 Priapulus caudatus
TTTTCGTTGTGTGCGAGAGATATAGTATATATATATATATATATATATATATATATATCTCAGAAGTAGATAATAGGGATCTATATATAGGGCCCGACATATTTCTCCATTCGTCTTTCAGCTGTCACCATGGTGAATCGTTGGCGTTTTGCAGCTGTGCAGAACGAACGCCAACCGCGCAATACGGCTCAGGTGAGACTCGAGCACCTGCAAATGGACGCCGTTGACGGAGAACGCCGCCTGAGGGAGCCATCGTCGTCGACGGTCTCTGCGCACGACACGCTCGTGAGTCCCAGCACCAATCACCGCTTCATGGTATCGCTGATGACAGCCGAAAGTTACGCCAAGCTAGACCCCCACGACGGTAAACACTATAGCCTCGTCTACACGGAGTCACATTAACCAGAGTTAAGCTAACCCGAGTTAACACTTAACCCGAGTTCAAGAAACACGCATCGTCTACACGGAGTTTGTCTTAACCCGAGTTAAGCTAACCCGAGTTAACACCTAACCCGAGTTATAGAAACACGCATCGTCTACACGGAGTTTGTCTTGACCCGAGTTAAGCTACCCGAGTTAACACTTAACCCGAGTTAAAGAAACACGCATCATCTACACGGAGTCGCCTTAACCCGAGTTAAGCTAAGCTAGCGGGAGCTAACGGGAGGCGGGGTTGACTGCGGTATTCTGTCTACTGATAACTACCGCTTAACTCGAGTTAACGATTTCGCGCGCGTCTACAGGAGTCTTAACCCGGGTTAGCTTAACCCCCTTCATCGCGAAGGGTTAAGCTAACCCGGGTTAAGGCTTAGCCCGGGTTAGCTTATCCCGAGTTAATACCTCGTAAGGACGATGCGCATGCGCCGGTATCTTTCGATGTTGTACAACAGTAAAGGATGTTCATAGGCAGCAGGCCTGATCAAGCATCGAACAGAAATTAATTAAAACTACTCAGAGAGTTTCGGTGCGAACGCGACATACACTTTATTCATGCTTAATGACTACCTACAGATTCAAGTTCCAGCCTTCACTCGAAACTTTTGCCAGATTGTTTTCGAGATTTTTCGGCATGTAGTCGGATTCCGTTTCAAACACAAAAATAGAGGTTCGGTCACCAAGGTTACGCCACTTGACGCTGTGGCACAATTACACAACAAGACAAATCTCACTCCTCATGCTTTCTAGACGTCCACAAGGCATCTACCTGCGTGCATATGGCAAATTACTGCATTCTAGTGACGAAGTTTACCGCCAAAAAATTCAAAAGACGGCCTTTTCCAGAAACAAAATAGTGCAAGATTGGTAAACAATTGGCGGAAGGCTACTGTTGTATGCCACCTTATATCGTATGCAGATTACATGATGTTGTTACAGCCCAGCCAACAACCTTATTTCCACTTTCTGATTGGCGGATGATGTCATAGTGCGAGTAAAAAGGCTCACTAAGGAAGCAATATTTTTTTTATAGCTGTCTGTTAAGCAATGCTGATAACGTAACTAGAGACAAAACAAGAAAAGCTATGAAGCAAAAAAGTACAAATGGTTGTGTTTGATATAGTACGAAAAAACCTGTTTACGGTATTGTAGGCAAGAAGTGCATGTTATGTCTGATGAGGAATAAGGGCGAGATAGAATCTCGACATAGATCTAAGAGGATAGAGAGCGTGAGCAAAACGATTTTGATCTACCGAGTTTTCCCTACTATTTACAATGACAAAGCGTGTGTATTTACCTTTGTCCGTTTTTTTCTAGCGAACCACTTAATGATAAAGACCCGGCCGAATCCGACAAAAAATGAAATCGTAGAATATGAAGAAGAGAAAAGAATTGAAAACACACTTTATCGTACACAATACGATGAGTAATAGATAGATATCAAGCCAGCCAATGGCCCACCATAAAAACATTCACACCGTGTAGACTTAATTATTATTATTATTATTATTATTATTCGATTGTTAATTAACTTGAGATGAATTCTTGGCGTTAGAAACCATATATGCGCGTCTTACACTGTCTTCGTCTCACATCACGAAGCATAACGACTGTAGCAGGGATCCATGCCTAATTAATCGATTTATCTCGGCCATTTAACTTTTAGCGTTTACAATAATCGAATGATCTTTTCCCGAGAGGGGATGGACCGCCAGTTCGCTTTGTAAATGTCACGTGATGTTGTGGAGATGAGGGTTAGGCGGGGACGCCTACGCGACGCACAGTCGCTCAATACAGCTTATACTTTAATTTATTTGCAAATTCCTTTGAGACGAAGCAAATTAGTGTTTAATGTGATTCTATGTGGCTCCCATTGACGAATTTGATATATCGTGACTACGCAATCTGAATGATAACGTTTGGTCATTTGACAAGGCTGTCCCTAGACAGTCCGCTGCCAGAATTCAAACGAGTGGAATAAAGGAGTTAATGAATTTTGTATAACATTAATCTGTAATCTTGGTAGATAAATAGATTATCTTGATGCATAGAAATTATCGGACGAAGCTCTGCCGCCCTGCGCATGCCGTCTGTCTGTGTAGGTACAGTGTAGCAAGTGTGCACTGCGCAATTGAATTCGTTACAATGGAAATAATTTGCTATCAACCTAGCGGTTGCTGCAGCTAGCGTGTTGTCATGTATTATATATCAGCATTATATACTTGCTGGGGGTAATATTAGTTTAATAATATGTCATATTTTTTTTTGAAGAGTAGACAGACAGACACGCACACGCGCACACACAACACGTACGCACACACCGCACTTATGCACGCACACTCTACGCGCATGTATGTACGCATAGTAGACGCACGTATGCACGCACGCACGCACGCGCTCGCACACACCACACGCACGCACAACATCACACGCACATATGTACGCATAGCATACGCACGCACGCACGCACACACGCATGCGCATATGAAGACAACACATCACACCGTGCACGGAGCTTTCGTTGCGATAAAATGTCGGCCGCGTTTACACCATGGTTGGAGTGATAGCCATTTTCTCGTTTTGGCAGACGAGCATCACGTGGACGTGGCAGGCATGGACAGCGACGCAGTTCAGCCTCACGCCGCTCCGGAAGCGGCGCTCTACCCGACCGGACATGAGAACGTGTATGAGTCATCGGCTCGTCTGTTGTTCATGGCTATCCGCTGGGCAAAGAACCTCCCGTCGTTCTCCAGCCTGCCGTTCAGGGATCAGGTATAGCGCATGCTGATCTTACTACAACTCCACGGCTCTTTATTAAATATAATTACAACGTACACAATACAAACGTAATTAAACACGCATATCCGTATATACATGCGATCACAATTAATCCGTCGTTTTCATGGACACACCAATGGCCGCTGAAAAGTAATACCATGGACAGACTGCAAATCCGATTCCAGATCAAGCTGCCCCGGACTAATATCGTGCGAGAATTCAAGCGGAACGCAGTCATCGCCCTCTTATTTTTGCCGTGCAAAAATATTTTGCTGTCTATAATGTTGTAGCGTGACTTGTCCAAATCAAGACCGATCACTTCACATTCTGCAGGCTGTAAATATAGGCTGAATTTTTTTATATAACAAATTGCTGTCAGATAGATATAAGTCATGAGAAATTGCATCTACGGGGGTTCTTTTTTTTAAATACCGGGGGAAGAGACCCCAGATCCCCCGCCACGGGCTTCACAACCTCACTGCTCGCAGAGCGTGCCCTCCTCCCAATCGTAGATCCGCCCCTGAAATCGTACGCACTGTCCGGAACAAAATACGCGTTATAACCCGGTCTAAGTTTGCACTCTGTTCCCACCTAATTAAGGTGGGTTATGCACGCTTCACAATAAGATTTATTTCTCCGTACTGTACTCTCCGTAATGTATGGCGCGATAGGCTAATCTGAGCATGCGCAGAGTAAGCGGGCGATAAAGCTGAAGATTTTTCCTCGCGCTAATATATATATATATATAACACTGTGCTAGCATACAGGTAAACATGTGGCTGGACTTCTAGGATCTATCTTGACGATATTAGTGACGATTCAACATCGTCATGATCATGAGAGTCGATATTCAATATATATCCTCTAGATAACATAACATAACAAGCCTCTTTCTTAGTAAAACAATTAGGAGCGATTACTTTAATTAGCCAATTAACTAATTAATTAATTAATTGCGATCTAACCGCTTGTGATCATCGTAACCACGTCACGCGCGCGCGCGCGCGCGGGCGTGTGTGTGTGTGTGTGTGTGTGTGTGTGTGTGTGTGTGTGTGTGTGTGTGTGTGCGTGTGTTTGTTAATACGCTATTGGCCGCTAGCGTTTCCGCTTGTCTTCGCATCAAAGGCGCCACCTACTCGGTAAGCAGACGATAAACGGCATCGGTTTCGCCCGCCCGCCCACACTGCCACCGAGACCCGTTACTGCTCTCGTCGTCGTCGTCGTCGTCGTCGTCGTCATGAGCCGGTCGCCGCACGCCAAGCGAGACATCACTTCCGCTCTAATCCGACCTTTATAGCCCTGTACGCCATCAAATCACGATGAGCCTGATTAAGCGTGCCCCTAATTGATTTCTGAGAGCGAGCGCGTAATCTTGCCGCCTCGCCAGGCGGCTTACGGCTGTCAGCTTGTTACACAAATTGCTACAATTGCCATCCGTCAGGAAATCAAAGTGGAAAATGTTACTCGTTATTCCATTATTTTCGCGTTTAATCGCATAACCGTTTAATCTCGCAATTACTCGCATTCTGATTAGCGCCGCATAATGACTACCCTCAGCGACCTCGGTCCGCCCGCCCCACCCTACCACCGAGCGGACGAGCGTCGCCGGTAGCAGGTTAGAACCCAGGAATCCTCCCGTGAGCGTCGAGCTCGGTTGCAGACGAGGAAGCGAGGCGCTGACGTCACAGCTCCCGCGCGTGCGTCGCGACCGCTTTGTCTGCAACGTCGCCGGCGGCTCGATATTTGCTTGCTTTAATAATTTAGCTAATTAAGCGCCGCAATCTTTGATTACGAGCGCGGCTCTGTAGAGTGCTGTGAGGAAACCAGTCGTTTAACGTGCCCCTATACGTCGTTATTTGTTCCACGCACGTAAACACGACTCCCTGTCATTAGCAAATTTGATGACAATTCCTTCGAAACCTTGTTATTATTTACGAGAAATAACTATAATTCGTGACATTTGGAAAAACAATCGGAATCTAATTAAGATTCTTGTTGTTGGCGTAATGTGTGTGTGTGTGTGTGTGTGTGTGTGTGTGTGTATATATGTGTGTAAGTGCGTGCGTGCGTGCGTGCGTGCGTGCGTGCGTGCGTGCGTACGTGCGGGCCTGTGCGTGCGTGTGCGTTGGTGTGTGTATAATAAAAATACCTCATGTTTGACGTGAAGGCGTTTATTTTACAGGTGATTCTGCTGGAAGAAGCGTGGAGTGAACTGTTTGTCCTGTGTGCTGTACAGTGGTCTATGCCGATGGAGTCTTCGTCGCTTTTCTCTGCCTCTGAGCATGCACAGAATGCACCGGCAGGTACAGCGGTAAGTGAGCGCGCAGCCACGTTAAGCAACACTACAACATTTTTATCATATTACGCTAATTTGTAGCCCTGAGAACTTACTAAGGTTGCCTCCACGCTGCTTGCTTCTTGAAATAGAATTTAATATGTCGTACGATTGTAATTTACACGGACGTTTATGGTGCTAATTGCTTAACAATTCACACGCACACGTATTTGTTGTTATTATCTATCTTATTTATCTATCTTATTGCAGCTAATTCGTGATAGACGCGTGGACGCGTGTCATAGCCGAATTTATTATATTCTGTGGTGAATCCAGCCGTAAGGGTGGGATTTCGTTCGTCTCCGCCAAGCCTCGTTCAAATATCGATATGTTTGGAATACAACAGCAATTTTGGAAGCCCAGTCTCGATGCGTGTTGCGAGATGTTGGCATGTATGGAGTCCACATAAGTAAAACATCGCGGCGACGAGTCCAAAACTTCCCTGTTAAACTACGACATAGTATATAGTACGTTCGGACAACACCAAATAGGTTATAAATCTTTAAATTCTTGCAGCTCTGCCCATTTCCCTCTGCCTCTTACTAGTCGTTCGTTTACAGGCAAGCGCGCTATCCGATCTACGAATACTGCAAGACATTACGGCCAGATTTAAGACATTCAGCGTGGATCCAGCGGAATTCGCTTGTCTTAAGGCAGTTGTTCTTTTCAAACCAGGTAAAACAAAAACTTGTACTTATATTTATTTATTTATTTTATTGGTTCATTTCATTTCATTTCAAGAGAGAGAGAGAGAGAGAGAGAGAGAGAGAGAGAGAGAGAGAGAGAGAGAGAGAGAGAGAGAGGGAGAGAGAAGGGGGCAGAGAGGGACAGAGGGATGGGGAAGAATGGAAAAAATATTGTTGGGTTTCACGTTATTGCTGTGTATCTCATCTTCGTGCGTGTAATTAACTCAGAGTGTGAGAGAGAGATCACGCGAGCGAGAGAGAGAGAGAGAGAGAGAGAGAGAGAGAGAGAGAGAGAGAGAGAGAGAGAGAGAAAGAGAATGAAGGCCAGAGAAGTAGGGATATATATCCCTTGTCTTCTTTCTTTGTCTCTCACTCGCTTCCATAATTATATATATTTACTTAATATATATTAACTAAATACTGGGACCCAAACTCAATGTTGGAGGCTGTTTGTGAAGAGATATACCAACTTTTGTTGCAAATGGATATCACACATAATGTATAGATAGGGCTATAGTGTAATTTGATGGTACTAACTAATTTTTGACCAAAAGAGAGTTAACACCTTTTGGAAATCAGCTCTTTATATATATATATATATATATATATATATAATATATATATATTAATATAAAGTAGAGAGCGAGAAGAGAAAGAGCCAAGGAAACCAGAGAAGTAGGGACATAATATATTCATATTATTTATACATAGGCATATCCCTACGTTATCTCACTCGTTTAGTTATAAACATATATATTAAAATTAATATATATATATATATATATTATATATATATATATATATATATGCGTGTGTGTGTGTGTGTGTGTGTGGTGTGTGTGTGTGTATGTGTGTGTGTGCGCGCGCGCGCGCGTGCGTGCGTGCGTGCGTGCGGTGTGTGTGTGCTGCATAGTGAGAGAAAAAGAGAGAGAGAGAGGCAAGAGATGGTGGTAATTGGACGTGGCAATTAAAATAATACAGCACAAATAAACCATGGCAGAAATAAAGAATGCCGGTTAAGCGATGTCTGCCAAAACCCACGCGCACTGCGTCGCCATGTCACGCGCGGGACCTCACAATGTCGTGCTTATTGCTAAAGCAATTACGCGATGCGGTGATGCAGACACTCTGCTGATCAGATTGCTTTTGATCACTTGTCTTTATCTGTTCGCGGTTCCGTGGTTTGATTTAATCACGCCGAAGCTGTTGGCCACATTAACGACCATTAAGACCAGCGCGGCAAAGGTAAGGCGCGTGAGGCACACGCCGCAACAGGCTACGATGACAGGCATGTGTATAGCTTGGTAATCACACGTTCATCACAATGCTGCCCGTGGATGTTCTTTCTAACCACTGATCTCTATTATACTAACTATAATAATAGTAGTAGTAGTCAGTATAATGGAGATCAGTGCTTCTAACAAAGCACCTCTTACACTGCGCATGCTCTCACTTGCCAGATAGGTGGCGCTTGCACCGCGTGAGAAGATATTTGGATCCAGATTTTAGTTGTAATGCCGCGAGGAATAAAGTATAAATCATGCCTCCCTAGCAATCAAGAAAGAATATCGTTATTAAAGAATACGATGACAAAATATATAAAGAAATTATTATTTTTTAAACGCCTAAGATTCGAACATTAATTACGCTCGTTCGCTATATCTGCTATGTCTTCTTATGAATTTCGTTCGCACAGCCTTTCAATTTGAACGCGCTATTGGTTTGGCGTATAAAGTCGTTACCACTCATAGTAGTTCGCTGTTGGGTTAGCGTGTAGTACCTGTCTAGAACGTGATAACGACATATCGGACTAACACGCCGGTAAGGAGGGAATGCAATATCTTGCATGTTGTACGATCGAATAATAGGACTATCGATTTACTCACAGTACAGATACGATGATACTTGAATGGGATAACAGGACCGCAGCATCTTGTAAAGTACAGACAGATACCTGGGTGGGAAAACGGGACTGTAGCATCGTGTATACGAAACATACATCTGGATGTGCTAGCCGGAACATAGCATCCTGTAAAGTACAGATACCCGGGTGGGGAAAACCGGCCTGTATATAGCATCCTGTACAGACGCACGAGATTCGAAGTCATTGTGATCGCACTACGGCGAGTCCGTGGCAGCGTGTTGCCGTCGTTGCCCGCGTGGAGTAGGCGTGCTATCTCTTTCAATGCCGCCTTGACAACCTGCCCACCATCAGCTCGTCGATCAATACGAGCGTGAATAGACAGAATTCACTCGACTGGCCCGCCTCGCCATCTGGCAGCGAACCGAACAGCGTTGTAGGCGGGCATCGCGCTCATCTATATCCCAATTTAAACTCTATATTTTATTATATATCTAATATTATACTTTCTGTTATTAGGCCGACTTCTAGGTGTATGATTCCGATGAATTACACATCGCCATTAGATGGCCATAGACTTAAATCAGATTTACATGGCCATACACCCGAGCAACACACGATGTGTGCTGTTTTCGAACGTTTCAGAATGAGATTTCATTATAAACGTACAACTATGTTTTTTCCTACGTACTATTCAACTGAAAATTGTAAATTTTGTATAAATACATGCATAATCTAACGCAACTTACAGTCAATTCTAAAATTGAGCCATTTTTCTTCTCTTAATTTGCGTAAAGTGAGAAACGCTCTTTATAATAAATGGCTGATAAACATTTCCTTACTGGGAAGACACATATAGTGGCGCCACCGGCGTTGTGAACAAGCGATTGTCGACAGACGCTCATGTACAACATCAAAAGATTCGAATAAATGTTGAACCGACCATTCTACATGTAGCATAAATTCTGTGTATTAAAATATTGCGTGAATTTCCTATCATATTTTAAACATATTTGCGCAATTGGTAATAATCAATTGCGTTATAAAATAGAAAATTGTTATTGATATTCTTTTGGTCACTTGGCGTATACGGAGCTTTGTGTAATGCAAAGAGAAGCGGATTATGTATTTTGACAACGATGTATGACAGGTTTAACGTTAGCTCGCGTGATGTGAAATAATTTGTTATATTGATATTAATTATTATTAACATTTTTTTAGACACGCGAGGATTGCGGGACCCACAGCAAGTCGAGAATCTACAAGATCAAGCACAGGTTATGCTCGGCCAGCACACACGGACCCACCACCCAACACATCCCGCCAGGTGACGCCATCTTATTACGTCACTTCCGTTATAGGACGAGCTTACGCATTTCTTAACGAACAATTTATGCATTTAGGCATTTAGCATACGTCCAACAGCACATACTATCGTAACGAGAGCATCACGTTCAAGCCACAGTTTATAACATGCGTGTAGGCCTATGCAGCAGAATATTTTTCTGAAAGCACAGTTTGTTCCTCCACGCTATGTGCTTTACACAGCCTAGACCAGAAAGGTTCCATCCCAACATTGTAGTCCCGTAATTGGCGATTAGCCAACAACGATCTTAACGCTCACACGCGACCATACCGATAGCTAGCCTATTAAATTCAAGGAATGATTCAATCTGCCTGTTGGATGCGTTGCCTCGTCGATGTCGCGAGCTGTGATGTCGTGTGTCGTTGCTCACAGGTTCGGTCGGCTGTTACTGGTGCTGCCCGCTTTACGGAGTGTGGCCCCGGATCGCATAGAACGCATGTTCTTCGGTAGAACGATAGGCAACACGCCGATGGAGAAGCTACTGTGTGACATGTTTAAAGGTAAGCGTACTTGCACGGAGATATTGCACAAACGCATCTTGGTCGGCCTAATTCGGCTGATCCGAAGAATTGTTCAGTATGGTCGGTCAGTGCGACTCTCTCAGTTGATCGATACAATTTACTTATATGACTATTTACAGCCATATATATATATACATATGTGTGCGTGTGTGTGTGTGTGTGTGTGTGTGTGTGTGTGTGTGTGTGTGTGTGTGTGTGTGTGTGTGTGTGTGTATGTGCGTGTGTAGGGCCTATGTGTATGTGTGCGTTCGTGCGTGCGTGCGTGTGTGTGTGAGTGCGCGCGTGTGTGTGTGCGTGCGTGCGCGTCATGCACCTTGCGGAAGCAGATGAAGCCGTTGTCGCTGACGATCATGGACGTCGGCCGCGACGCCTTCTCACGCGACGACCGCGACGACCGCGACGACCGCGATTTCTCCGACGCGTCCGACGTCGGCCGCAGCGCGCGCGCCGGCGTGCTGCCACCAGGGGCGCCTCCA
>NW_014577583.1:134275-144275 GCF_000485595.1 Priapulus caudatus
GTCGTGTGCGTGTGCGTGTGTGTGTGCGCGCGCGCGTGCGTGCGTGTGTGTGTGTGTGTGTGTGTGTGTGTGCGCGCGTATGTGTGTGTGCGGCGCGTGCGTGTTTGTGTACGTGCGTGCGTGCGCGCGTGCGTGTCTGTAAACGTATATATATATATATATATATATATATATACGTGTACAGACACACGCACGCACGCACGAATGTATATATATATATCATGTTTACCTAACACTGAATTATTGTTGAGGTGCAGGAAATTACATAATTCTCTATTTTATTCTTATATTACTGCAGCCAATTGACGTGTTGGAATGTTATTTACATGTAAACGTGAGTAGGTTGCATGTTGTTTTCACAACTGTTGTTCGAAATATATCACGTTCTAAAAAACCACATATCTACTTGGACGTAACCCTAAAGCATATTGATAAATAGCACGTGTCCGCTATTCTACTATTTATTTTCTCGTGAAAAATTTACATTTTTTGCTTTTTGAGAAGGCATGAACACGTAACGATGTTTTACATTACCGATGTTTATGGTTTCTTTCCGATGTTTCTCTGTGTTGTTTTAACTATGTCTAATATATTTAAAGAGGTTTACCCACGGTAAATTGACATTCAATATAAAAATCTAAAATTGGGGCCCCATCAGAATTCACTCGCTGTTTCATCTACGCGAGTCGAAATGACATCACACCGGGCGTCAAAAGCTTTCATGGATTAAATAATGCATGGACAGCGATAAATGAAGTGCTAGCCATCGCAATCTTCTTATCGGGGCTCCATCTTAGAATCTTCTTCACTTTTATTTTGTACTTCTGACGATAATATCGCAGCTGCCTATTTGTAAGCTGTTGATGCGCATTTTTGTGAGGTATTGATCGTGTTTAGGAAATAAGCGGCAGGTTTTTTTAATAACAACATTTAACAGTTTAGACAACGCGGTTGTACAGTACTAACTAATTCTGTGCGCGATGTACGCGCTTTGTATATACGCGCAAACGCGTTGTGCATATACGCCGTACACGCGTAAACGCCCCGCACACAAGCTGTGCGCGCAGCGTGCACGTGTCGTACACGCGC
The DNA here is from genome assembly GCF_000485595.1 of Priapulus caudatus. Classification (NCBI taxonomy): domain Eukaryota; kingdom Metazoa; phylum Priapulida; class Priapulimorpha; order Priapulimorphida; family Priapulidae; genus Priapulus; species Priapulus caudatus. The sequence goes on from NW_014577583.1 coordinate 135,365, forward strand.
CGTACACGCTCCGTGCACTCGTTCTACACGCACCTTACACGCGCCGTACACGGACTGCGCACGCGTCGTACATGCACGCACCGTCCCCGTAACATCCCCGCGCGGTACGTGCGTACACGCACCGTAACCGCGCGGCGTGCACGCGCCGTGCACGCGCCGTGCGCGCGGCGTGCACGCACATTACACACGGCGTAAACGCGGCGTGCACGCACCGTACACGCGGCGTACACGCACCGTATATGTAAAAGACCGTCTATCGTCGATAGCAGCCGGCCAGTCGCGTCTCTCCAGGGGTTAAAATGAAACGTCCCTAGCGTCAGAAGAATCAATAGTAACGCGTGATCGCCGATTTCTCGTCTGCGCGTCTCTTACGGCTAGAGACATCGGTTTCGATCGCGAATCACCGGCTGTGTAGTTACTATAGTTACGACAGTAACGACGCGTACGAGATATCGGTCGTTTTTCACCCAAAAAAATCGACGCGCCCGTTTTCCACTTTGTCAGTCGTAACTGTGTTACGTTGGCCTCCCGATGCAAGCAATCATGGCCGTTTGATGCTATCACACCCGTACGATGAGCTAAGTAATGGAATATGCGCCCTGGGGTTGCTGTACTCCGGTGGGGATAAAAATGCAGTGTATTCCAGCAATGGCAGATATACACATTGATTGTACAATATCAAACCCGAGTGTCTCAGAAATTTAGGAAAATGACCAGACGTGTCAAACGGTTAATTTCGGTTTAAGATTTTGTTGATCGTGCATTTGTTGCAGTGAAGTGATAGATAATGGTTTGCGGTCGGCTTTGGAATAATAGTAACATGTTTATAAATAATCGAGCCGTGTAAGAAGGTCTAGTAGGCTTGGTACACTAGGATGCTGGAGAAAAAGAACAGTCATATATTGATATTACAGATTATATTGATAGAAAGTTACCGGTTATGAGTATAATTGATAAGAACTCATGTTTAACAATTAAGGTCTTATACATCGTTACATGTTGTTACACATCGCAGTTTACTTGCAAGTATTGCAAAGTATCGTCTCACTGTACACGTGTTATCAATGTTTCAAAATAAATGTTTTCATGGTCTTTTTAACCATCTGTTGTACTTTGACTCGCACATATATCTAGTTCACGTGACGTCATGCGTGTCGTCATCTTGTGAGTCGTCTGCCAGTCACGCCCGCACGACGTTTCTAAACTCGTTACTAGTTCATTAGTAACGAATTTGATCACGATGTAAAAACTATATGCAGCGATAATAATTAAACATAATAAAGGTTTTAAGGAAATGGTATTGCTCATTGAATGCTTACACGAGTGGCGTGATTGTTCATTACACATCGGTTAGTTGCGACTGGACGCCACGCCAAAGCTTGAATCGCGATGGCGGTTGTGTTTCGAAACGTGCGCGTTCACCGGAAGAAACGACCAGAAGATTGGACGTGGCAGAGCAAAGTCTAACCATTAGAAGTTACCAAAAACACTAAATTCGTATTTCAGAAATTCTCGTCTTTTTTTCTAAATATCGCGTTGAAAAAGATTGTAGAAAAATCGTACATATGCTCGTGACATTTATGTGAGCTCATAGTCACGTTAAGTAACATTCAAACTATATATGACTTAAAACTATATTAAAACTATAAAAGTTATAATAAAATATATATATATTATATGCTAGTCTGTATAGGAGCTAATCGCTCTTTCTTAGGTCTACTCTACTAAAGCTACAAAAGCGTTGGGACGATCATATTCACAGTTATATATCATTCATATTATATATGATAATGATATATATTTTATACTAAAATAATAATCTATACTATAAGCGTAATATCTGTGCCTGGGTGCTGGATCTCCACCTACACTACAAGGTTAATTACAGCCATACGTGGCATGGACACTGAGCGCGTACCCGACCTGGTCATAGGCTAAAGAAATTTTTATTTACAGCGACAGAATTACTGGAAACATGGATAACAGAATCAGTCAATCAGCTAACAAATTTCAGTGAACCGGGACACGGTTTATTTCCAAATTGGCAACGCCGTCGGGTCAAGTAATACAGAAAGAGAAATAGAAAGACACTTCGTCCATCTACTTCATAAAGAATTCTTCGTGTTAACCCTTGTATTCTACATATTACATTCTTCAATTGTATTCTTCAATTGAATTGAATTGAATTGAATTTAATTTAATTCAATTTAATTTTATTGTAATCTTCAATTACCAATGTACAATTACATATTTTACAGTAATCTTTCACACTACGCTAATTATATTTTCATTTTAAAACTCATTACTGTACTACTGCATTATACAACTATCACTTGTTATTCTCTACTTTCTTCTAAAACATCTTATTTTGGTCGCGAAAGCAACTCAGGGACCCCCACTAGCGTATAAGAATATTGACTTACATGTTAACCCGCTTTGAACTTAGACTGGTACCCGTCCCTCCTCACAAGCTCGATATAGCCTATATCGAGCTTGTGAGAAGAGACGGGTACCAGTCTAGCTTCGAACTACGAGAAGAAACACGTACACAACAAAATTAATTCAATCATTACCCTTTTACCTCCTATAATACAGCACACGGGAGAAACAGCATCTCGGATGGCATAACAAGCCTATCACTAGCTGTCAGCTGGCTGGTGACACCGCCAGCGGTCAGCTGGTGACACACAGCAGCGGTCAGCTGGTGACACACACAGCAGCGGTCAATTGGTGACACACCACAGCGGTTAATTGGTGACACACAGCAGCGGTCAACTGGTGACACAAACCGCAGCGGTCAATTGGTGACACACAGCAGCGGTCAGCTGGTGACACACACACAGCGGTCAATTGGTGATACACAGCAGCGGTCAGCTGGTGACACACACACAGCGGTCAATTGGTGATACACAGCAGCGGTCAGCTGGTGACACACACACACAGCGGTCAATTGGTGATACACAGCAGCGGTCAACCGGTGACACACACAGCAGCGGTCAGCTGGTGACACACGGCAGCGGTCATCTGGTGACACACACACAGCCAGCGGTCAGCCGCACACGTCGCCGGCTGTAAATCGCTATCTCGCTGCCGACGTCACTTGTCACTTGGTGTTTCATGGCGGCCGCGCTCGCTCGCTGCGAGTTTAATCAAAGCGTGAAATCCGGCGAGACCGACCGCGAGAGCGCCATTCATATGTAAAATAGCCCGGCAACGATCGGCGCTGCGAGAGAGAGCGAGAGAGAGAGAGCGAAAGAGAGAGAGAGAGAGAGAGAGAGAGAGAGAGAGAGAGAGAGAGAGCGAGCAACAGCGTGAGTGGAGCGCATTGGCTGGGGGCTGTAGTAAGGCGAGTGCGTGTGTAATCAGTAGCAATGAATCAATTCGTCAAATTCGTCAGCGGGGTGTACCCCTCGCGCTCACGTCACCAACACAATACGCGCACAAGCTCCGTGCGCGCGGAACCGCAGTAACACGCCAAACCACGATGAAGAGGAGGAGACGGGCCGACGGGCCGATTACTGAGGAAAACTTGAAGCGGCTGTAAACTCTAAACATCGCGTGCGTGTGTGCGTGCATGCCTGGGTGCGTAACTGGGTGGACGCGCGCGTTCGTGTGAATACCTAACCGGCAGCCGTGCCTGCCCTTCCTTTCTGTCTGTTTCATGCCTTCTTTCCATTCTCCCTACATGTTTAATCACGTTTCCTTCCTTCTGTCTCCCGCCCTTCCTGCTCCACGCGCATCCGTTCGCGACGCCCTAACCCTGCTTCACTCAGATGCAGCCTACCTGTGCAAGCTTTCTGCGACGCGTTACGTTACGTTTCGCAGCGATAGGTCAGAAGGCGGACAACGCGTGGTCGTTAGCGATTTTGTTTCGCCAAACGCAGATTACTTGCACGCAAGAACGCACACGACGATAAATCAACGACATTAGCGGTGCACAGCCTAATCTGGTTTCGTGAATCCTCGCGTCTGCTGCCTACACCGTGCGCGCGGGCGAAAATGCATAGCCTGATGCACATACGTGACAGTACGACTAGGCAGCTGCACATTTGCCGTCGCTGCTGCCATCTGCATAAGCGCCGAACGTCGTTAAAATTTACTCTCCTTTATCTACAACGGCTATGTAAATAAATCACTGTGTTGAGGGCTTCGCAGGCTTTTTGTTTGGGGCGCAGGCGTTATCCGGTAGAAGCTTTGTGCATCTCACAAGTGCCTGCTGTCGTGGAAGCAAGCAGCGATATCGTTACACCCACTGCCCATCCTCCAATCTCCCCACCGACCTCTCATACCGCCCTCCCTCACGACACTTCCCACGGCCCTCCTATACCAACCTCCACCACCGCCCTCCCCCAGGCCCCCATATCAATCTCCCTCACGACGCTCCCATACCATCCTCCCCCACGACTCTCCCATACCAACCTCCTCCACCACCCTCCCATACCAACCTCCTCCACCACCCTCTCCCACGGCCCTCCCATACCAACCCTCCGTACCACCTTTCCCGACCAACCTCCCCCACCACCCACCCTCTCGCACGACCCTCCCATAGCAGCCACCCACACCAATCTCCGCCACAGTCTTACCCACTAGATTCTTCCACAAGCAAGCACCTCCCACAGCCTCTGCCGTCACAGCAGAGCGAATCAATAACGATGATTCTCGAGGCTTAATTTTTCACGAAGGCGACTCTGGCTGCATTACGCTTTTTATTTTGTGCGCCCGGCAATTGGATTGTGCGAGGGAAAGCTTATTAAATAGACGTTTGATAGCTTTATTTAGCAACAGCCATCGATACAATTGACTTTCACATGGAAATTGCGTGCAATCGCTTTTCACTTTTGATTAAAAACGGCTATTCATGAATAAATAAATATTTTGCCAGGGCTCGGGCCGCGTGAATGAGACAAATGTAAACGCTACGGCAAGAGCGCAACGTCGCGCAGTAAACGCGCCATCTCGAATACATTTCATCAGTTCAGCACCACACCCACTCCTATAGATCTGCGCCACGCTGCGGCCATCGGGCTAATGAAATCCGCCCATTTCGGGAGAAACTAATCTCGCTGCCATCTGAGCAGCTACGGTGGAAATGATGGAACTTTTATTGCCTCTTGTTCGTGATTAAATGAAGAATTCGGTTAGAAATCATAGAGGCAGTGATACACCCATGGGAGCCGACGCTGTCAGATTGAATGCTTGTGTCGCGCGGGCGTAACCGCGGTCGTTCGACTTGCCGCTAGATGGAGCCGCTCGTCGCTTGCGGGACAAGCGTTCTTATCATCGCGCACACGTGTCCTCTGGGATTGACAGCTCTACCCAACTACGAACAAATACACAGCCATGTACGCACTGAGTGCAGGGACCCCCGCGCGCAAGAAACCACACACTCACACATTCACATACGCACGAAATACATAACACACACACGCGCGCGCACACACTCAGACTCCGTCGTCCGTCGTCCATGTTCCGGCACCGACGTACGTCGTTCGTCGCCTAGCCCCGTCGTCCGTCGTCCAGACCCGTCGTCCATCCCCGTCGTCTGTCGTCCAGCCCCGTCGTCCGTCGTCCGCCGTTCGTCGTCCAGCCCCGTCGCCTGTCGTGCGTCGCCCGATGTCCGTTGTCCAGCCCCGTCGCCCGTCGTCCGTCGCCCGTCGTCCGTCGTTTGTCGTCCGTCGCCCGTCGTCCAGCCCCGTTGTCCGTCATTCGTCGCCCGTCGTCCGTCGCCCGTCGTCCGTCGCCTAGCCCCGTCGTCCGTCGCCTAGCCCCGTCGTCCGTCGCCTAGCCCCGTCACCCGTCGTCCGTCACCTAGTCCCGTCACCCGTCGTCCGTCGCCTAGCCCCGTCGTCCGTCGCCTAACCCTGTCACCCGTCGCCCGTCAGCCGTCGTCCGTCGTCCAACCCCGCCAGCCGTCTTCACACTCGCGGCAAATGAGCGGAATTGTGTGATATCGACTAGCGCGAGTTTGAAGTCGATTCATGTGACGCACGTTTACAATTACATTAGCACCACGCCGTGTTATTAACTTATTACTGCTTGTTATTTGAGTCCCGCTGTGAAATCTGATTACGGATTTAACGAATGGAGCAAAATTAAATTTGTGGCAAATTAAAAAGCCTTTTATCTTTCAATTATGTTAATAAAACCCATAGTTGCTTGATTTTACTTACTGTTACGCATTCATTGCGCAGCAGGTAACCCCTTTCGGAGCAAACTACAATCGGATTAGTTGGATCTTGTTGGAGTAGAGAGCGTTAAGCTCTGTAATGCTGTGGCGGGTGAGCGTCTGCTTCTGCTGACGCCGTCATGCGTGAAAGCAGAGCGCGCCTGGTAGACGCGATCGGCCCTCACGCGTGAAAGATTTAATAGTCTAATAATGCGTTATGTGTGATGTAGAACGGCAGTTATCTGTGCGCGAGTATGCGTATTATAAGTGAAGGACATTTTGATCACAGCTTCGTGCGTTTCTACGTTATCTGTTTTTCCCCTGTTGTGGCCTAACGATATACATAATGTATAGGAATTTAGCAAGAGGTCTATTTGACATATCTTACGGCGTGTAAGTACGTTGCGAATATTATATGTGACAGGTTCTTATTTTAAGAACAATTGATGTCATGAGGTATAATGTGTCCACATTCAATAATGATATGCAGCGAATAACATACCAATTAAAATATAAAATAATATGGAAGATATGAAGAATGTATAACCACTTCACGCTTTCTTGCTCTCTTGCTCTCTTTCTCCCCCTCCCTCTCTTTCCCTCTTTCCCTCACCCTCTATAGCTCTCTCTCTCTCTCTCTCTCTCTCTCTCTCTCTCTCTCTCTCTCTCTCTCTCGCTCGTTCTCTCTTTCTCTTTCTCTCTCGCGCTCTCTTTCTCTTTCGTGCGCTTTCTCTTTCTCGCGTTCCCTTTCTCATTCTATAGGTGTTTTGCAACAACAAAGTACAGTGGGTTACTGTGGCTTACAGTGTTACTATAAGTTACATTGAGCCTGAATCGGCATAACACAATAATTAATACTAATTAGAGAGTTTCGGCGCATACACAACACACATTATTTGTGCTACACAAGCACAGATTTAATCTCCAGACTCCAGGCGAATCGTTTGCCAGCTACATGAGAGTAATTTCCAGCTAGTAGTCGGATCCCGTTTCACACACAAACCCGGGAGACCGGCCACCATGGCTACTTCACTTGACAGAATGCGACATACATTTTCTCGCAAGATCAGTCTTACTTTAATTTTTCAAGCTTTTTAGACGTCACTACATGGTATATATATAGTGTATATGTAATATTATAGGGATCTATGTGTACTCACACTCACTGCTCTCATACCCTCTCTCGCCATATATGGCAATGGACTGCCATCTACCGGTCATGAAACATAATTCCATTATACCCCGCGACGAAACAGACTGAGTGCGGTAGCTAATTACAGATCAGTGGGTAGCTTCTGCATATGTGAGTCACATTTAATACCCCCACAAAATCCTGTACTTCTTTCTACCTTCAAGAAAACTACTGTACAGTGACCCTAAAATGACAAGGAAATGATCTTTATATTTCACAGACGACAGCCTGCGAGCCTTGATTTATTGCCAAATTATTGGGCAATATACATTGTCTCTCTCTGTATAAATAAATAAATAAATAAATAAATAAATAAATAAATAAATAAATAAATAAATATATATACATATATACATATATATCCAGAGAGACATGATACAAGATTGCGTGGCACAGCTTTGCTGTTGATCCTGAGCGCTGCACGCGGATGAGAAGCGCAGTTCCGCGGGATATGCGCACGCGACCGCGGGGATGTTCCAGTATGAAGCGCTGACCGCAGTGGAGACGTGCGCCAAATGCGAGGCCCGGCGCACGTCTCCACAGCGGTCAGCGGATGGTCTGTAGTTTTAGAAGATAACAATGAAGACTCTGTATTAAATAAGAACTATCGGCGGCTAAATAAGAGCAATATATACACCATTGAATTTCTTGACTAGTATATGTCAAAAGGCTTGTTGGGGGTCCATTATGCAGAGCTTCCAATTAAAATGGCCCATGAAATTGTCAAGTGGAATTGTGTTTTTCTAAACCCCAAAGAAAATGTCTCCTTCTTACATGCACCATCTCCCTGATCAATCACGCATTCAGGCGTAAACAATAACAGAGATGAAATTGTGTTGAGTTTGTGGCTATTGACGCACGTGCATTGACGTACAAGACCATTGAAAGCACAGGCACTTGGAACGTCTCAATAAAAATAAATATTCACAAAATTTGTCACAATGATTGACCGCCTGTGTGCAAAATAGGTGAACGTATGTGAAACATATACGGTTAGTACTTACTGTGACATATCGGGGATTAACTGACACCACTAAATTGTAAAATGTTTCATGCACCTTAAGAAATTCTGAGAAATTACGAGGTTATCATCGCAGAACTCCCCAACACCGCCCATCCTCATGTCACAAAGCTATATGTAAACAAACACGCGTGTTGCGAGGTGCCTGCTTCCGCTATCAATTTCGAGGCCCGCTAAGCCAAGCATAAGGGTTTACGCCTGGAAATGCTTTCCCATAGGTGGGCATACTTACGAAAAAATTCCCATAAATCAGCACAAGGTTTTTCTACAAATAATAATGCCATCCTCTAAATACACGTCGCAAGTGACAATATATATGTTATTAACAAAAAATTCTTCCATAATTTCTCTTGTAAACAAAACTTTCCCAGCGCACACGAGAAATAGGCAATTTACAACTTGAATTTGCACAAAAAGTAGGCTTTCTTTGAAAATTCCTGGGCCGCCCCAGCAACGCACCTCGGACGAGCCGTTTACACTGTCGGATTCAGAAAAGATTCTAGTTTTTGAAATTAACAATTGCAAAGAGTTC
>NW_014577583.1:149275-152217 GCF_000485595.1 Priapulus caudatus
TTGAAAATTTCTCTCTTGGTATCCTTCAAGAACCTAATACTATATAGGTGCACACGTACATCACATAGTCACAACTGGCCCCAAGCCCTGCATCTTCATTCGGCCAACCGATTATAAATGAAATAATTCTCTTTATTTAAACTAAACCGAAATTTTTAGCTCAGCGATCTGCCATATCCTCGACTTTTTAAAAGTTGAAGGTACGGGTCGTTATAACTCCACCCATTGCTCCATCTTTTGCCCATCTATCGTAATTTCTGCTGCACGCCACGGATTATAACCAGCCGTTAATGCAACTGGTGGCCCCGAAGTACTTTTTCCTCTTGCCACACGCTTGCTATACAATTTAAATACAATTACACTCGACACGATTCATAACAAATGAATCAGTTCGTCGATCAACAAACCATCCGCGAAAACAAACAAACTTTGAAAAGCATATCAGTTCGGTGTAATAAGCATTTCAATGGGATTCTCAATTTATGCCGGATTCATGTAACATTATATGTCGTACAGATATCCATATATATAAATATATTATATATATATATATATATTATATATATATAAGCTACTATTTGTGCCATTTTAATGAGGAATCATGGGCAACGGCTAGGCTAATAGGCGAACAACACCGATTCGAAGCACCTTGTTCTGCGCAAGGCCGCAGAAGGCATTGCCTGCGGCACTGTCCCTGTAGCTCCCAATCAACGCTTCGTGTTTTCAGAAACCAAACGCAGCTGGCTGGTCGATGTGATCCTTATACCGCTCCAGAGCACCCCAGCCGGCCTCCACCAGCAGTAACTTTTTACATCAGGGTCCATCCGCAACGTTACCACACGAAGAAACCATATTTATTTGGCTACTCATTGTGCCATTGTGCGATGGAACTAATACTGGCAAAATCGATGACGCTGCGGCTTCGCGACACTCCTGTGGCTTATCTGAGTAATTCTGTACTTTAAGCGTATTATTCTTACAAGCGTGTGCGGTTGTACCATTGTTAAAATTCTAATTGCCGCACAATAAACATTTTTTGGATTTAATTTTAATTAAATATATCAAGAGTTGGCTAATTCTCTATGTTTGTTACTAATGACTGCGCCCCGCGACATTTAGCGCGCATATCGGTAAGTATAGGGCTGACACTGAGACCGATAGGTTGTTTTTGCTTTAATTCATCTTGTTCAGCCCGCATCAGAGTTGTGAAATAAAGGATCCCCTCAAGTCCTAGAATCAGTTACTCTCGCGGCTTAAGTGAATGCACATCGTGGATGTCAGCAGGCACCGTGACGTCACTGTCCATTCAAAGGTTTACCTGAAGTTTTATGAGCTTGAAGAAATTCAATTCCAAAATGATCTTAATATATAATGACCTATACATATCACCTGCAAGGAGTGGAATAATAAATAGAATCCTAATTATAGAAATTATCAAGAGTACCATAAAAGAGAATAGGTCCATAATAGCAGACGATAATACCTAGGTGTACAGGACAGGAAACACGGGAAAATAGTGCTATTTTTCACGACTAACATTATTCTTAGCTTTGGGCCTCGCGAGTCTATGAAAATAATTTCATGTATGCATTAAGCAGGAATTCTTTGCTCTCAAAAACAGGGACCAACGCGGCTTGTCATACGTATAAGCTCCACTAGGCCGGAGAACTATCGCTCCAAACGCTCGCCCTCCCACATCCAAACCGCCAGCATCGAATCCAACTTCTGCCACATCCTACACGCGGCCTAAAGCGTTGCTGTCGGTGAAAGTTTCGTTTTCCCGCGGATAATTATGAATGGACGGCGGCTTCGGTATCATAGGTGACATTCGGCGGCATCGCCTATGGCCCGTTATCTCCATTAATTTCCCTAGCACGCGCTACACCGCCCGTCATGATGGAGCCGGCTCCATCAAGTTTTACACGCAGCTCAGTTACTAAGTTAGTAACATACCGTAAATGCGGTGGTGGGCATATGACATCAATTATCAGCGGCTCCAAGTGGTGACGGAAACCGATAGCCAAAATGCTTATCAGGCGTGTAGGATGGTGGCAGAAGTGGATTCGAGTGGCGTGATTGCATGTGGGAGGGAGGTTTTAGGAGCCGATATCTCCGCCTAGGAAATCGTAATTGACAAGCGTTGGTCTTGTTTTAGAGAGCAAAGCATTCTGCTTATGGCAATACATGAAATTATCTAGACTCGCAAGGCAAGTAGAATAATTAGTCGTGAATAGCACCGTATTTTCCCGTTTTATTCCGTTGTACACTCAGTATATCCGCTCTGATAATAGGTATATATCTAAGAGCTTGAGGATTTAGCGAGGATTTGAGTTCTTCTTTCATAACGAATGGCAGTTTTTATGTTGATGGTAATGATAACACAGCTAGTGCGCCCGGTCTATAATATAATATATTTAGCTTCACTGCGATATATAATCGTAGACATCGTCGGGATCGTCTACGCTGGTATGTGAGCTCTGAACCGCTTCTCATCGACAGCCCCTGCTGCCAAAAACCCCAGCAAAAAACAACGAGAGAGCAGCACCTTGTGCCAGCACACGCCATAATCGTTCCTTAATAAGACAGCGACTATGTTCCTCCTGACAGGATGCAGGGCGACAACCGAACCGATATCCCTGGAGAGTGGTTAGTGCCGAGTGCTTGCTTTACATGTGTAAATGCGGGCCTGGGACGGCGGCTGGCTAAAAAAGACTCCGGTGTACGGTTTCCTCCCGCGGCGTAAGGAAGAGGGGGGCGCTGGATACTGCAAGCAACTTCCGCATCGCATGATGGTCTTGAAGCAGATGTATTGTCAGCGAGGGGCAAAAAAAACAGGCTCTCTTGTCCGTGCATGGCAAGGGAATAACATGTACAGACATTACCCCGGCTCTAACTGTCTTATTTCGTCAAAAGTGTAGAATCCTACCTATGTCCGCGCGCAT
>NW_014577583.1:152460-156645 GCF_000485595.1 Priapulus caudatus
TTGCTGGCTCCCTTTCTTGGATTGCTGGCTCCCTTTCTTGGACTTTCCCAACTTGGGACCTCTGGGTATACACTATGGGTATACACCACATACACACACGCGCGCGCGCACCTAGCACGCACGCATCTTTATGTAATCCAATTTAGTAGTAATTATTTTAATTATTCACTTTGTTGGAGTTGGGCGGCGCTAGTATCGCACTTCCCATAATCCCCTACGGGTCCAATATGTCAGCCTCCACTTGATTTATATGTTTATATCTACGTCCTCGTTTTTTGTGTTCTCCATGTTAACTTTAAGAGACTACTGAAATACATTATCAAAATAGGGGAACATGTCGTCTGTTTCTCGGGCGTGGTTAAGGTCTATTAGGCTGGCAATGCCACTAAACTCATACGGTTGCTGCAGTGCCATGAATCCGCGCCCGCTAAGGTTACCACACGTGCTGTGCATTCAACAGCAACGATCGAAAACTGATAATAGTGAACAAAACGAGCTCTTCGTTCCAGTATCAATAAAACCGTCCGTAAATGACGATAATATTAATGTTGGGGAAGAACTAGGGGGCCAGCTTAATAAGGGTAAGCAGGCACTGAGTCTGAAGTACTACTAGTACTAGTAGTAGTACTAGCATAATTTCAATTTTCATTCATACTTTTAGTCAGTCATAGCAGATCAGTCATATTCATGAAATCTATGCATGAAATATACATGCGTATCAAAACCATAGTTATACAATAGAAGCCGTGTTAGAGGATATCTCTATTATCCTCTAACAGACCACAGACTATAGACCAGACATCTGTCTGAAAGTGATGCTTTTTGGCATCTCCATACACCGATTGACAGTTCTGCGCCTATGTTCTCAGTGTTCGACACTAACCCACGTCCGACCGACCTAGTCGGGTTAATGCTTGGTCCGGTCGCATACAACCAGAGTGCTAGTAGCCTGACTGGTCGTGTTAGAATTGGTCATATAGTACTCGCCCATACTGTGCCATAGAGTTACATGACATCATTTCACACCCTTCTGCCTTATAATTCACATTTGTAATTACAAAATGCACAATTTTCACAATGTCAGTGCAAGGCAAAACATCGAATCTTTATTACGGTGTTCGTGCTTAAAACAATAGCTGTCAGTGTCTAGCCCATTAATCCAGCGTGCACTGAAAGGTCACCTCTGGCTAGACCTGTTCGCGGCCGCACTGTTTGTCGCAGAGCGTGTACATTGTCTAGCAGAGCGTGAGGCCGGATACCAGTCTACCCTTCGGCAAAAACAATGTGGCTTGCTGCCAGACGATCGATAAACCGTGCGGCCGCTGCCTGTGTATGCCGCGCGTGATTTAAAGCACGGGAACGGGGAAACAACGCTCACACAAGCTATGATCTGTTCGGTGTGTAGCTCAGTAAACTATAGTGCAGCTTGCTAACCAGTACTCATAAACGATGGCTTTACGTCAGGTGACAGGTGACCGTGTAATAGTATTGCAGTTAAAAATACATACTTTATTATTCATAATTATGTCACTAACAGCATCTATGAATTCATACGACGACACACTCTTATATCGAAATAAAGTTTTTCATAACAATGGTCTGAGTATGGGCTAGTGAAAGTTACGTCAGGCCTAGTGGTTTTCCTAAGTTACTAGCCCGGTGGTCTAGTGAAATAAAAAGTTAATGTTGAACCCTGGTTCTGCGCCAGTAGTTTCGCATCTCCGCGAGAGCCCGGATGTACAAGTAAACTCCGCCATGTTGTTTATCTCGATGCGTTGTCTACCTTGCATATGCAGGTCGCTCTCCTTTGTGTCGAAGAACAGTGCACGTAGCAGGGAATAGAGCACCGATAATGGATGACCTGAGTGATATGACACTTGATACATTTAAATTATGGTCAATTCATGCTCTAAAAGTCTTTCTTAAGCCAATACGATCCGTTTGAACAGCCCATCACACTACACGTTTCACACGAGTAAAGAATTTTACTCGCAATTCTGGGACGGAATCTCCTCCCGACCTTTGATCTTGGGCTTAAGCGCATGCGCAGTGTTAAACTGTCAACGGGTGTATTGACTGCCAGTTATAGTAACTTATACAGTAAAACAACTTCCATAAAACAGACACCTAGCTGTCTATGGAGCACAGCTTAGCGGTTATGTTGATTGATCCATAATACAGAGGTTTGACTGAAGTCACCTATTGTTATATCTTAAGGTGACGTAACTGGTTTAGCACAAAACATAATCACAAGATCGGTAATTGATAACTAATATATCATGGTTATAAAACAATAGCCTGAATAGGTGATGTAATAACAACACTAATTAAGTTAATACTATTGTGAAAATGATGTACTTATGTGAAACATGAATGCAGACCAGGCATTTTGCAAACTGCTGTAATAAGTTTGCTTTTTTAAAATAATTTGCAGCGGATTTACTACGAGTGCTGAATATGTTTTACAAGCGACCTGAGATCAAGCGGCTGTGTCAGGATAGTGGCCTTGATAGTATGTATGAAGTCCTTATACTGACTGTGGTGAATGGTCTTTGTTTATACGAGTTCCTGCAACCTGTGCCAATACCATGACTATCAGACCAACCAATAACTCTACTTCTACCTAGACCATTATAACTGTGAATGTATTTGCAGTTTATCTTCTGTTACCACACCAACCAATAACTGGAATGGTACCCATTGCCATTAGAACTGCGACTTAATTTGCAGTTTATCTTCTATTATTACTGACCGCCATGATTACACATCTGCTAACTCATGCTACTACTACTATGTAAGTGATTGGACGATCAGCATAGCATTGTGTGTAACGTGAACATGGTTTTGTTCAAGAGCAGCTCGCCTGTTTCATCAGTCCTACATCAGCTTTCGTAGATACTGCATGGAGGTGGAGAGTCTATCAGCCGAGCTTCACATTCTCCTCACCGACATTATAAACAACTCTGGTAATTATAGCCACATCATTCTGAATTGTTAGTGATCAGAATCTTTAGGAGCTATTGGAATTTTTAATTGCACTTGCCATCCTTGACAATAGGTATGATTTTTGATAGAAGATTTTGTGTTTGTTTAGTGTGAAAAGTTTTCTGTGAAGAGATTATTTAGCTGGAAATGATTCACAGGTTTTAATGTTGAATACGTGATTTTTTGTGCCAAAAAACATGTATGAGTGTATGAATAATTTTTTAGGTCACGTGGATGACATTTTCCCATATTTCCTTAAACATGCCAAGCAGATTTTCCCACATCTTGAGTGTATGGATGATTTAAAGAAAATCAGTGACCTAAGATTGCCTGCGAACTGGTGCGTAATGTTGAGCAAATTTATCTATGTTCAGCTGTTGGAATTAGACTTGCACAATGTAAATTATATGCTTAGTATGTAGGAAACCTAATGGCACTAGGTTAACGGTGTTAAAATAATTACTACAGGCCACTTACTTTTTCTCTGCATAGACTTGGTCATAGCAACACTTGTTACATTTGTTAAGATACATGACACACCCTTGTCTGCAAAAATACTTGATCTGTATAAAAGCATCGCGGTGACATATAACACTTTTGCAGGTACCCAGAAGCCAGAGCTCTGCAAAGGCGGATTATTTTTCATGCTGGCCCCACAAATAGTGGGAAAACGTACCATGCACTCGAACGTTATGTCAACGCCAAGTCTGGGGTGTACTGTGGCCCTCTTAAGATGCTTGCTGTAGAGGTGTACCAGAAGACCAACGACAGGGTATGCTAACCATGTGTCACATATTATTGTGAAGTGTAAATCTAGCTGACACGTGCGTGTATGTGCGTATACGTGCGTTTGTGTGCGTGTGTACGTGCGTGTGTGTGCGTGTGTGTGCGTGTGTGTGCGTGTATACGTGCGTGTATGTTCGTGTAAGATTGCAAATCAGCTCCGTTTGTGTTCGTTGTGCTACACACGGCTGTGCGTGTGTTAATTATGCGTCATTAACGTCTTTAAAGTAGTCCCCTGACATAGTGCTAATGGGCGAACTAGAATGCAATCGTTGGATGTTAAAGCCACAATATGCGCATCTACACGCTAATTTCTCCAGTACTAGACTAGCAAATACTTCGTGACATGCATAATCACACTACCTTATGACAAAATAAACTCTAGTTCCTCCCATAATGCAAGCTGGATCAGCGAGG
>NW_014577583.1:156655-167417 GCF_000485595.1 Priapulus caudatus
AATTCTGGGACGGAATCTCCTCCCGACCTTTGACCTTAGGCTTAAGCGCATGCGCAGTGTTAAACTGTCAACGGGTGTATTGACTGCCAGTTATAGTAACTTATACAGTAAAGCAATTTCCATAAAACAGACACCTAGCTGTCTATGGAGCACAGCTTAGCGGTTATGTTGATTGATCCATAATACAGAGGTTTGACTGAAGTCACCTATTGTTATATCTTAAGGTGACGTAACTGGTTTAGCACAAAACATAATCACAAGATCGGTAATTGATAACTAATATATCATGGTTATAAAACAATAGCCTGAATAGGTGATGTAATAACAACACTAATTAAGTTTATACTATTGTGAAAGGTATCATCTTAATGCTGAAAATGATGTACTTATGTAAAACATGAATGCAGACCAGGCATTTTGCAAACTGCTGTAATCATTTCGCTTTTTTAAAATAATTTGCAGCGGATTTACTACGAGTGCTGAATATGTTTTACAAGCGACCTGAGATCAAGCGGCTGTGTCAGGATAGTGGCCTTGATAGTATGTATGAAGTCCTTATACTGACTGTGGTGAATGGTCTTTGTTTAAATACGAGTTCCTGCAACCTGTGCCAATACCATGCATGCCTATCAGACCAACCAATAACTCTACTTCTACCTAGACCATTATAACTGTGAATGTATTTGCAGTTTATCTTCTGTTACCACACCAACCAATAACTTGAATGGTACCCATTGCCATTAGAACTGCGACTTAATTTGCAGTTTATCTTCTATTATTACTGACCGCCATGATTACACATCTGCTAACTTATGCTACTACTACTATGTAAGTGATTGGACGATCAGCATAGCATTGTGTGTAACGTGAACATGGTTTTGTTCAAGAGCAGCTCGCCTGTTTCATCAGTCCTACATCAGCTTTCGTAGATACTGCATGGAGGTGGAGAGTCTATCAGCCGAGCTTCACATTCTCCTCACCGACATTATAAACAACTCTGGTAATTATAGCCACATCATCCTGAATTGTTAGTGATCAGAATCTTTAGGGGCTATTGGAATTTTTAATTGCACTTGCCATCCTTGACAATAGGTATGATTTTTGATAGAAGATTTTGTGTTTGTTTAGTGTGAAAAGTTTTCTGTGAAGAGATTATTTAGCTGGAAATGATTCACAGGTTTTAATGTTGAATACGTGATTTTTTGTGCCAAAAAACATGTATGAGTGTATGAATAATTTTTTAGGTCACGTGGATGACATTTTCCCATATTTCCTTAAACATGCCAAGCAGATTTTCCCACATCTTGAGTGTATGGATGATTTAAAGAAAATCAGTGACCTAAGATTGCCTGCGAACTGGTGCGTAATGTTGAGCAAATTTATCTATGTTCAGCTGTTGGAATTAGACTTGCACAATGTAAATTATATGCTTAGTATGTAGGAAACCTAATGGCACTAGGTTAACGGTGTTAAAATAATTACTACAGGCCACTTACTTTTTCTCTGCATAGACTTGGTCATAGCAACACTTGTTACATTTGTTAAGATACATGACACACCCTTGTCTGCAAAAATACTTGATCTGTATAAAAGCATCGCGGTGACATATAACACTTCTGCAGGTACCCAGAAGCCAGAGCTCTGCAAAGGCGGATTATTTTTCATGCTGGCCCCACAAATAGTGGGAAAACGTACCATGCACTCGAACGTTATGTCAACGCCAAGTCTGGGGTGTACTGTGGCCCTCTTAAGATGCTTGCTGTAGAGGTGTACCAGAAGACCAACGACAGGGTATGCTAACAACCATGTGTCACATATTATTGTGAAGTGTAAATCTAGCTGACACCGATAAACCGTATTTCTAATGTTAGTTTTAAGTTTTTTTAATTTAAAACATTAAAGCCACAATATGCGCATCTACACGCTAATTTCTCCAGTACTAGACTAGCAAATACTTCGTGACATGCATAATCACACTACCTTATGACAAAATGAACTAGTTCCTCCCATTTCACTGTGCGATGTCTTATAAAAGGTATTTGAAAATACCTCCAATGTTGTTCAAATTCTCCGATGTTGTTGACACTTTCGCGTTGCTCTGCCAAGCAACCGTACAGCGGGTGTAGCAAAGATTTCTACGGCCCGTGTGCGTTTTTCGCTCGCACGCTGCTAGCGCAATGACATGTTATCGTTCGCGATATCAAGCCTAAAATCAATATGTTATTCTCAGAGTTTATTACGCTGCCTATTATTACTTTCCCAATAGCCATTGACGTTACATGCACTGCAGTTCACAATACTACAACTATCTTAAAATGTAAACGACTATATTCTCTGCTCAACACCCGTAGCAACATGTGACATCACCTTACCGATTCGGGGCGAAATTGCTTGGCAAACAATTCAGCGTTGGCGCCAGATTACCAGATTTCGCACCTCTTTCTTGTGGGTTTTAAGCAAACGCACAGTGAAATGGGAGGAACTAGAGTTTATTTTGTCATAAGGTAGTGTGATTATGCATGTCACGAAGTATTTGCTAGTCTAGTACTGGAGAAATTAGCGTGTAGATTATGCGCATATTGTGGCTTTAAAGACTCAAATTGAATTACGGAAATATCAAAAATATTTTCAGAATAATTCCCAACCTTTTTGCGTGTTAGGTAATTTAAGGAAATACAGACACCATTTTCTTTAGATGTGTAGTTTATTACTTGTCACATATTAGGTTAAGAACAAGTAACAATGGGGCGGGCCATGCAGCAGGCTTGCGTGAAAACAGTTGAGAACATTCAGCATGTGGGTGACTGTCTATCATACTATAGGGAACGCCATGTGATCTAGTCACGGGAGAAGAGCGAAGATGTGCTGATCCTGAGGGTCAACCGGCTAATCACGTAGCATGCACCGTGGAGATGACCAGCACAACAACGCCATGTACGTCCCTATACCATGAGCCACAATTCCTGGGAGCCATGAAGGTCATGAAGGGGGCTATGACATAGTCATTTCCGTGCTTGTGACAGCAAGGCAACAATGGCAAACCATAGAATAAAGTATCTGATAGAGCTCAAAAGACATCCCTTTCTTATCTGCACATCCAAGGTGAATAGCTTCGTATACAGTGTTTCCCCTAGCCAAAAAGGTCTGTGAGGTGGTAAATGTTTTTTGTGATGTGTTTGCGCATTTTGAGGTCCTAGCAAAGCGAGCAGTGCATGTGCTGGCCAAGTTAGGATCCGGGGGCATGTTCCCCCCTGGAAATTTTTGGAAAAATGGTGCAATGTGGTGCATTCTAAGCTATTCTGAACACATTGTATGAGACTCTTGAATCTCTTTTTCAAGTTGTCAAAGGTTTGGTTAGCAAGGCGGTGTTTTGGACAAATTCCTGTGTGGCGGTTAAGAATTTGAGCGAGGCGGGCCGCCTCGTTCGTGTCAATACAGGGGAAACACTGATATATGTTAACTTGGCAGGTCTGATCTATCAAGTCATATCCTGACACCTGTCCGCCTGTTGCATTTTAAGCCTTAAATTCTCTACGCAATGATTATTAAATTTTAGAGTAGGCCGTACATACGTGTGTGTATATAGAGTAATGGCTGTGTGTGACGTCTTACAGACGAAGTGGCGGTGATCGACGAGGTGCAGATGTTTCGCGACAACAGCCGAGGCTGGGCGTGGACACGAGCTCTCCTCGGTAAGAATTCATGCGGGCTCATACATGGGCTTAACATAAACTCTTTAGACTATGTACGCGATAATTTCCTATTATCGTTAATATCTATAATCTATTGTGTACAGAAAGAGTAGAAAGGATTGGGTTGCTAAGCACATAGAGAGGGAGAGAGGTGGGGAGAGCTGGTGGAGGGAGGAAGAGGGTGCATGAGAGAGAGAGAGAGAAAGCGGGAGCGAGTGAGAGAGAGGGAGAAAGGGAGAGAGAGAGAGAGAAAGCGGGAGAGAGTGCGAGAGAGAGAGAGAGAGAGAGAGAGAGAGAGAGAGTGCGAGAGAGAGAGAGGGATCGAGGGAGAGCAACTATCTGCCAGAGAGCGGCCCCCATAACTGTTAATATAGAGTCGCATATGGCTGTGACGATGTGTAATCGGGTTCATGTTCGTGTATTTATGCAAGCACGTATGTTTGCTTGATCATTGGTGACAGGTGCGTTCTGTTGTTTTGCAGGTGTTTGTGCTGAAGAGATTCACCTGTGTGGTGAGCAGGCTGCAATTGACCTGGTAAGGGACATGTGCATGGCTGTGGGTGAGGAGGTGGAGGTGCGCAACTACAAGCGCCTAACGTCACTTACAACCCTCGACCACGCAGTTGGTAAGCTGCTATGCACTCTACTATCGATATCGCTAGTACAGCTACTCAATATAAAAATGTACAGCATAGGTATTCAGTTTATAAATGCAGACATGCGACACAGTGTACACAAACTGGCAAATTACTAAAATATGAAATTACTGAAATGCAAAATTCTCAAATTTGGCAAATGTTCAGAGCTAAATTCCATTGTAAGAAAATATGAAGCATAACTCCTACTTGCGTATTTCATTGGCAGAGTCATATAACAATATCAGAGCTGGAGATTGCGTTGTCTGCTTTAGTAAGAACGACATTTATGCGATCAGTCGACAGATTGAAAGGCGTGGACACGAATGTGCCATCATATATGGTGGGCTGCCCCCTGGTGAGTTTAACTGAGGCTTTTTATCACATATTGGAGATCATGTTGATTATATTAAATACTATTTGTATACAACTTTTCTATGATCTACATTATAAATCATTAAAAATTTAAAAGGCACATATTGTATAGGTAAAATTTTTGTTATTCGGTTAACTGCTATTTGCTTTTAAAGTTATTATTAATTTGCCTTATCTCTATGCATTCAGGAACTAAACTAGCCCAGGCCAACAAGTTTAATGATCCAGACAACCCTTGTAAAATCATGGTTGCCACAGATGCTATTGGTATGGGATTGAACCTGTAAGTAAAATGCAAATATACGCTTGGCTACAACATCAGCATTTGTCGTGACAATTGACTATGTGACATAGAACTATAGATTTGCTACATGATGTTGTATAATGTGAAAAAAATCCATAGGTGTGGTTTCGGCTATGTAACCGATCCCAAAGATTCATACCAGCATTGGTGGTGGGGGGGGGGGGAGTTCCCTTGAACCAGCACTTTAAAGTAAACTGACATGAGGCCACAGCATTGGAGGGGGGTGGGTAGATATATGAGAGGCGTATTCAGGGATTGTTATAATATCCTTCAGACTCCAAGGTGTTTCAGTATAATAATCTTGTCAGGCCTTTTTGAGCACTTCTGAGCAATGGCAGTATTACGTTGTGCATTAGCAGTCTTTTGCTGTTTACAGGAGCATAAAACGAATCATATTCTACTCACTTATTAAACCAACTATCAATGAAAAAGGAGAAAAAGAAATGGACACCATCACAACGTCACAGGTATGATAAAACCATCACATCTAAAACAACAAAATGTTTCAGGATGACGTACGTAGTATATGCCTATTATCGTAGTATGCAGTCAAACCCATGTTAGTGGTTCACTCTGTAGAATGGCCACCTGCTTGTAACTGCTATGAGAAATATTTCGCTTCCTTAGAAATACTGTGTTATAACCCCCTGTATAGGGTTATTGCTAAACATGGCCAGAGGACACTGATCTTTCTATATACCATCCAACCTTCTTAAAGATAATTGTTTCAAGGAACAGCTTTTAACATTTTGGGTAATGGCAGTAGATATTTGGTTTGGCAGGCTTTACAGATAGCAGGCAGAGCAGGCAGATATGGCACACCGTATAGCGAGGGCGAAGTGACAACGTTCAAGTCGGCAGATTTACCAACTCTCCGCGAGTTGATGGGTAGCACTGTCGAGAAGATAGAGGTTTGATATCAGTTTATCACGATCCAAAAATGCGGTGACTTTTCCTTTGCATGTCTTTTTCCTTCTTTAAGTCTAGTGCAAGCTAAACCAAGACATGCCGACGGACAAAGAGGCTGACTGACTGACTGACAGACAGATGGAAGGACAGACAAACAGATTAACAGACAGACATACAGCCAGCCATCCAGGCAGGCAGACAGATAGGTAGACAGATGGACAGACAGCCAGCCAGGCAGACAGACAGATA
Source organism: Priapulus caudatus (assembly GCF_000485595.1). Taxonomy (NCBI): domain Eukaryota; kingdom Metazoa; phylum Priapulida; class Priapulimorpha; order Priapulimorphida; family Priapulidae; genus Priapulus; species Priapulus caudatus. Next base: position 162,820 of record NW_014577583.1, read on the forward strand.
GACAGTCAGACAAGCAGTCATACAGACAGAAAGTTAGTCATCACAAAGAATTATGCACTCTAAATGGTGTAATTAAGCAAGAGATGAGCAATGTGAAGTGTTACCTCATACCTGTATTTGCTTACAGGTTGCAGGGCTACATCCCACTGCAGAGCAGATTGAGTTGTTTGCCTATCATCTACCAAATGCTACACTCTCCAACCTAATAGTGAGTATGAGAACTTCAGTTTACCGACCTGAGTAAACTTGCACGCGGAAATCTGTGCCATAGCATAACTCACCGAGATCTGCTTTTGTCTGCATTTTGCATGCACAGGTGGTGTAAAGTAGTGCATAAAAACTACCTGGTGCGTTCATTATAGGATGAGGAAGACTAAATCACCATAAATGCTGGCTCCATTTTTTCCTAATTCGACAGATTTATGGTAGCGGCAATGAAATTTTCACGGCGATCCGATGCTATACTAATGCAATTCTTATTTTGATTCGATTCTTGCTCAGGACATCTTCGTCAGTCTGTCGCAAGTAGACAGCGCCATTTACTTCATGTGCAACGTCGATGACTTTAAGTTCCTCGCAGACATGATCCAACACGTTCCGCTGGAGCTGAGAGCACGCTACGTGTTCTGTTGTGCTCCCATTAACCGCAAGATGCCGTTCATATGCACCATGTTTCTCAAGGTGAGTCAGTATAGTTTTTTCAAGCTAATATGCACTACTTAGCAGTTGGCAGAAACAAACTTTGTTTATTTACATTTTTAGGTAATGACGTCCCTGTAATGAGGACTTTGTGATAGGTGTTTTTACTCTCAGCTATACATTGCATAGGATATATTATACTTTGCGGGTGTAACAATATCATTGCTATTTGGCTATAATATGTCCAAACAATAAAACTTCTAGTTGACTGCGTGTGATCATATGGTATCATATGATCATTATGGTAAGTGATGTTTAGTATTTAGTGATGCGATGGAATTGCTGATTAGCTAAAATACGTAATGTTGCCATATGTTTAGATTCCCATTATAAAGGTTGCTGCTGCCATAGCAACAAACATAAAATTTCTCATTCCAATGCAGGTTAGGTCGAAAGATCCATTTACTAGCAAAATTGCATTAGATGGCATACACAAAAGGCATAGGATGAAATCTTTTTGAAAGGGCAATGACTAACTGAGTCGTGACATTTTCTTTTAAACTGCTACTTGGATTTTATTGTAATTATGCTACCATTATCAGACATTGGGAGGTTTCTCCTAATCTCTCTCTTCCTCTCTCTCTCTCTCTTCTCTTCTGCTCTCTCTCTCTCTCTCTCTCTCTCGCCCTCTCCCTCTCCCTCCTCTTTCAGCTAGCTTCTGTACAAAATCGACTAATGCCGCGTGTGCATTGAGTATGGATACGCATAAATATTATTAATTTATATTTGACTGTGTGTTTTCTGTGTAGTTTGCGAGACAGTACAGCCACGGAGAAGCGATCACGTTTGACTGGCTGTGCCGGCAGATCGGCTGGCCATTCCAGGCTCCGGAAACCATTCTGGACCTCGTGCATCTGGAAGGAGTATTCGATGTGCTTGATCTCTACCTGTGGCTGAGGTACACATACATAGTTCATGGCAAGCTGCCAGATGGCAGAAAATATGGGGAGAGAGAACTGTATGATGATGATGATGATGATGATGATGATAGGAAAATATAAAACAAATGTTACGAGACTTAATTGTGTAAAAAAAAAAAAAAAAAAAAAAAAAAGAAATAAAGATTAATGAGTTACAACAATACAAATACAAAATAACAAACATTAAACTAGAAATTCTGTATAATAAAAAATGAAATTGATGGCACTAATATAAAAACAATTATGAATACTGGCGAACAAGAATGCTAGCAGTGTACAATTCAATTAACTACAAGACAACAACGAGGCAGTGTACCCAAAAACAATCGAAACCTCGAGTGACCACAGCACTATACTGCGTACTGACTACAAGACTGCATACCGACTTTCCATACTGGTTGCATAACGTTGACTTTTTTCTGCCTCTCTGTCTCTAAAGTTACGGTTCCGGCGGACCATGTTTCCAGGACACCAGGTCGTGCGGACAATGCGGCAGGCAGGATGCTGGACGCTGTCCATCACAACTGGGAGTGATCACATCACCCGTCTGCTGGCGCAACACCGAGAGCTCGTGATCTAGCAGGAACAGGTATGGAGCTCTGCTGCTGCTAGCATCTTTCTATAGTTCTCTATACTCGGCTATAGCTCTCTCTATCTCGCTATAGCTCTCTCTAATCTCACTAATATCTCGGGCTAATGGCTCTCTATATCTCGCGTATTAGCTTCTATATAGTAATCCTTTCTCTTTTCCCAGTTGTCTCTATCTTCTAATCTTCTCCTCCTCTCTTCTGTCTGTCTTCTTTCTCACATCTCTTCTCTTCTCTATCACTTTGTCCATCGTCTTTCTGCTACTCTCCCTTCCTTTCTTCCCACGTATTTCTCACTCTCACTCAAACACACTGCTCTCTATATCGATATCACCCGCCTGTCACTCCTAACCTTCTCTTCTCGCAACCCCCACCGCTGCTCGCATGTCGTGCTGTTCTTCTGCATCTTAGTGTTCAGTGTGCTAAACAGCTATGCTTCAATGCCTCTTAACAATGCTCAATGTCATGTCATGTCGCTCTGTCTATGTCATGGGCCGCTCTGTACTATCTGTCATGCGCATGCCTTTATGTCATGGTCATGTCGGGCTCCGGCTGTCTAATATCATGTCTCTCATGTCTATGTTGCATGGTCCTCTTGTCATATGTGCATGTCCTCTCTGTCCTCAACTGTCCCCTCCGGCTTCAAAGGTCCTCTAATTAACCATGTCATCTTTTCTACTTGCATTTGATTTTTAGCTCGCCTTGACATCGTCAAGATGGAGCTATTGTCATGGGGTGTCGTCCGTCCTCCGTGCCGTCAGTCCAACATTTGCTACGCTGCAAGCTATAACTGCAAGAACAGTTTGATCCGACACTGTTTCAAATTGGCATATAGTTTTTAACTCGCTATGGAAAGAAGGTTGAAAGTTCCTTTTTTGATGCAATGCAGTCGTCCTACATTCGACCACTCCTATCTTTTTGCAAAAAATAATGGAAAGGCCATAAGGCAGTTCAGGTTCAACGATATTTGCTCATTTCTAGTATGTGAATGAATAAGGACTGGCCCCCAAAACATACCTCACATGGGTTTTGATATTTTTTTCAATTAGGTAGATTTTCGGCAATTTCAATGGCCATTTTCAGTGTCTGCCTACGGTCAAACGATCAAACTCAAGAACCATTTGACACCACATTTTCAAAATTGCGATACAGTTGTTACTACTATGGGAGAGATTTGACAGTCCTATTTGAGCAGCGCGCGAACCTAACTTTAGAGCCATCGCCCACTTTTGGGCGAAAATGAAAATGGCGCAGTAAATGTCATTCGATTTTGTAAATTTTGGTAATGTGAAACTGTGTAGGCTAGCCGCCAAAACAAGTGTTCTCACTCACTATGGGAGAGATGACAACATCCTATTATGTTTATTATCGTCTAACCCGTTAACAACTCTACAATCATACCTATAACGTGTAATATAGGGTTTTAGATTCTTTGTTACAGTTAATTCTGAACTCGGAAATATTTTATCTGTTTTTATTGGGCGATATTAAATAACCAAAATGGCGATCATTATAGGCGTACGCCATCTCTCGTGCAAGATTCCAGATTTCAGACCCGAAACATTTATTTTCGCATCAAAATTATGCATAATCATTATCAATAGTCTATAATGGGAGTTCTCCCCATTATAATCTTTGCGCTTTATATATCCGCCCTCGCCTCTCTAGTCAACGACCCAAGGTGAGCTACAAGTGTCATTTGGCAACTATTCTATTCTTGTTTATCTTGATCGTTCTTGCTGGGCAGTAATGAGGAAGGTCATGCTGACAAATGATGGGCGAATCGTAATAGCATTTACTTAAACGTAGATTCTTTCTGTGGATGAGAGCCAAGACCTTAATTTTATTGTCATGCCTGATCAACTGTTCCCAGGTGACAACAAGACTATGAAGTCTAAGTCCCCCAAAACTCAAAAGGTCACGCGTCAGAACGAAAGCCACGAATTACTCGGAAGAAATACATTAAACAGCGGGAAGGACGCATGAGTGCAACGAATCTACGCGACTACACTGGATCCTCTGTGGGCTTGGTGAAAAATTAAACTGAAAAGAGTCCCACGAAAGTGAAAACCTTGACAACATGTCAGTGAGCGTTGGTCCGGGGGGCTTAACCAGCAATCAGCTTTCCTCAAACAGGGCCTATTAACACCAAAAATGAATGTTATCTAGATTATTGCAGAGGGAGTGGCAAGCCAGCCAGCGGTGAGCAGACTGGATGATGACCCAAAGCACTGACTATGACCACAAAAATATTGGCAGTAAAAGTAAGTATAGAACGGACGATACGCAAGCCAAGAAAATAAGGGTGCGCTGGGACACGATTTACTGCACCTTATTTACGTGACGTTGACCAATAAAGCTCCATTGTATCTCTCTCTATACAACAGATAAG
>NW_014577583.1:171948-192083 GCF_000485595.1 Priapulus caudatus
AAAAATAGACCACATTTTCAAAATTGCGATACAGTTGTTACTACTATGGGAGAGATTTGAACGTCCTATTTTGGAGCACGCCAGGCGACCTACTTTCGAGCCACGCCCACTTTTTGGCAAAAATGAAAATGGCCATCTAAATTCATTCGATTTTGTTAAATTTTGGTATGTAAATGTCTAAGGCTAGCCCCAAAACAGTTGTTACTCCTATGGGAGAGATGACAACATCCTATTACATTTATTTCGTCTAACTGGTTAACAACTCTACAATCATACCTATATACGTGTAATATTGTGTTTTAGATTCTTCGTTACAGTAATTTGACTGGAATATTTTATTGTTTTTATTTGCGCGATATTCGAAATAACCAAAATGGCGATCATTTAGGCGTAGCGCCATCTCTCGTCAAGATTATAGACTTTTAGATCTGAAACGTTTATTTTCGCATCAAAACGTATGCATATATCATTATCAAGAGTATATAATGGGAGTTCTCCCTCTTCTATCACACCCAAGGTGAGCTACAGTGTCATTGACACTTTCATTGTTGTTTATCTTGACGTTTTGCTTGCTGTAAATGAGGAAGGTATGCTGACAATGATGGCGAATCGTAATAGCATTTACATTTAACGTAGATTTCTTTCTGTGGATGAGCTAAAGCTCCTAATTTTATGTATGCTGATCAACTGTTCCCAGGTGACACAGACTATGAGCTAAGTCCCCAGAAACTCAAAGGTCAGCGTCAGACGAAAGCCAGCGAATTACTCGAAGAGAATAGCATTACAAACACGGGAAGACGCATGAGTGCAAGCGAATCTACGCGACTACAGGGATCCTCTGTGCTTGGCAGAAGAATTAAACTGAAAGAGTCCCACGAAAGTGAAAACCTTGACAACATGTCAGTGAGCGTTGGTCGGGGGAGCTTAACGCAACAGCTTCTCAAACAGGGCCTATTAACACCAAGAATGTTATCAGATTTGCAGAGGGAGTGGGCAAGCCAGCAGGGTGGCAGACTGGATGATGACCAAAGCACTGACAATGACCACAAAAATAGTGGCAGTAAGAGTAAGTATAAACGGACGATACGCAAGCCAAGAAAATAAGGGTGCGCTGGGACACGATTTACTCCACCTTATTTACGTGACGTTGACCAAAAAGCTCCATTGTGCGACGCTGAAAGAAAATGGTCGATGAGACAACCTCGTTAGTTCGAATGAAATGTACGTAGCAAATTCATCAACCTTTTGCTAACTGTCGAGAAACTTATTCCTGGAGGAGCCTAGGAATATGCCTTTGAGAGGGAAGTGGAAACTGCAAGTGTAAGAATTTAGAAAGATGTGGCTAATCTTCAACTGTCATTGCCATGACACGGTCAGAACAATCGATATTGCTAATCCAATCACTCGCTCATTAAAGTGATACATAGTATTCAATGTGCTACAACTACTGTTTTGGCTCCATTTTTATTGTATATAGAATTTAGGTTTAGACAGATATGCTATTGTACATTAGTCGTCGCCTTTTGTTAAAAGTATTAAAATTATAAACAGTTATAATGTGTTTAATTTAAAAATTTGGCAATATAGGTGCATCATTCCCTATCACTATATAACATTTTTTATATAGACTGTATCTATAACTTTTAAATAACATATAGCTTAGCAGCAACAGAAGAATAAATACAGTTTATGTATAACACATATAGTCTATCACAGACAACATCCCTTGAGTTGCTCAGCCCAATAGCTGTACGGCCAGTTCTATTGGGAGTGACATTACAGAGGCAATCAATCGTATTCATTCTCTGTTAGAATTTCGTTATCACTCGGAGGCATAAGTTGTGGTTGCATGGGCGATTCCTTGCGCGAACTGGTGACATTGCTGAGCAGGGTTTTCATGCGCTGCTTGACGTAGTACAGCTCTTGCTGCAAGCTCTCCAGATGCTTGGTGGTCACTGGCTGGTGCTCGTTCTCCATCTTACACCGCTTGATGTAGCGCTGTACGAGCTGACTCATCAGGAGCTGTATAAGCAGATGCAGATGTGTCTGACTCTTAACTACACGCAGCCACCGTGAGAGTACTCACTCCTAACACATCTCATTTATCACGGCTTCTGTTTTCTCACTCCCCCACACCCACCACCACAGCTCCTGCCCCCTCAATCTCCCATATCAAGAGCGTATTACCTTCCTAATACGCTCTTGCCCATATCCTTCATCACAGCTCTTGCTCGCTCACTCCCCCATATCCATAATCACAGCTCCTGCACCCTCACTCCCCCACACATACTGTCACAGCACCTGCCCCTCCCTCCCCCCCACACCCATTATCATAGCTCTTGCCCCCCACACACACCTATTATCACGGTTCGGCTGGCTCCATCAATCCCAAATCTACCAAAAAAAAAAAAAAATACATAGCTCCCTTGCGTCCTCATCGCTCGGCCACACGCCCAGCAATCACAGCTCCGCTCCTCCTCGCGACCACAGCCTACGTATCACAGCCTCCTGGCCGCCTCACTCGACCCTACACCTGCTAATACAGGCTCCCTGCCCCTCATCTCCGCCACCACCTACTATCAACAGTCTCCGCTCTCCTCACTCTCCCACACCACTCATCACAGCTCCTGCCCCTGCACCCCCCACACCTACTATCACCAGCTCGCTGCTCCTCAACTGCTCCCACACCGCACCATACAGGCTGCCTGCCCCTGACTCCCGCACACCTGAACTATCACAGCTCCTGCTCCCAGCTGCCTCACACTACTTCCTGCCCCACCCCCCACACCTGCTATCACAGCCCATGCCTCCCTCACTCCCCACACCGCACCTACAGGCCTGCTACTCAGCACCACATCCAAGCTCGCTCCCCTTCACTCCCCAACACCTGCTATCACAACTCACTGCCCCTCACTCCCACACCCTCTAATAATCACAGGCTGCCTGCCGCCTCACTCCCCCCCCCACCTAACTGATCACAGCTCCTGCCCCCTCACTCACCCCCTCCACCTACTATCACAGCTCCTGCCCCCTTTCACTCCCGCACACGCTACTATCCAAGCAGCTCCTGCCCCTCACTCCCCCACAGCCGCACCATCACACTCCTGTTCTGCCTGCAACTCTCACCACACATACTGTCACAGCTCGCGCCCCTCACTCGCACCCCCCCACCTACCTATCACCAGCGTCCTGCCCCCACTCAGCCCCCACACCTACGTATCAACAGGCTCTGCCCCTCATCCCCCACACCCACCATCACAGCCCTGCCCCCTCAACTCCCCCACACCTACTATCACAACTCCTGCCCCCCCCACTCCCGCACACTCTACTATCAACAGCTCCTGCCCCCTCACATCCCCAACACCTGCTATCGACAACTCCTGCCCCTCACTCCCCACACCTCACCATCTATTCAGCTCCTGTTCTCGCATCTCTTCCCCAACCTACTATCACAGCCCTGCCCACTCACTCACCACCCCTACACCTACTATCTACAGTCTACCTGCCCCCTTCACTCTCGTCGTCCAACTATCCCTGCTATCATCTAGTTTCCTCGATCACTCTCACTTGCCCACCCTACGCATGCTATCACTTATGCTACTTCATAGTTTTTACCGGTCCTTTAGTTCATCTTATGATTCTAACAGCATAGCCTATTGCAGTAGACATCATCACATCACTCCCTTAGCATCCATCAAATATGACACTGGGTACCCGAGTAGCGAACGCCAACATTAAATGAAACAGAATAAAATGCATTATATAGGGTAACGATTTATACAGCTATTATGTCTGTGTGATTGCACATGTAATTGTAATTTATGCAGAGCACAGAGACATGCAGTGTTCACATTGTAGTGAATGTGTATATAGACCGCCGGGTGAGCAGCCAAATCTGCTTTAGTTTTCATGTTTTGTGACCCCATCGGCATCTACATGAAATAAAGCATAAGCTAATAGCAGTATTTGTGTAACTTAGTATGGCTCATAGGGTCTATGTCCCCCAGGGTAACTGGCGAACGTAACCCTTGCATTGATTTGATATGGTTAGGGTTACGGAATTTAGGTTAGGGTTCGGGGTTAGGAGTAGGCGTAGGTGACTCGATCCCTAGACTCGTTTTAGTGGAATGAGGCGCGGTATGGTCCGGGCAATATTAATATAGTACCGCCGGGTACCGTTCTTGCGGCAGTACCGCCGGGACATAGACCTCTGCCAGCCATAAATTAGTATGGCTGCAGAGGGTCTATGTCCCCCAGGGTAGTGCGACAACGTACCCTGGTACCAGAGCATATAAATCAACGTGATTTATATGCTCTGCTGGTACTATCTAATATGGCCGGACCGTACCTCGCCTACTCCTGATATATCCACTAACGAGTCTAGGGAGTCCACCTACGCCTACTCCTAACCCGGTTAGGGAGTAGGCGTAGGCGACTCCCTAGTGGATGCCAGGAGTAGGCGAGGTACGGTCCGGCATATTAGACTAACCTAACCCTAACCCTAACCATATCAAGATAGTTACCAGGTACGTTCGGTATAACCGGACCGGACCCAGGGTACGTTCCAGCAGTACCCTGGGGTACATAGACCCTATCAGCCTTAGGATGTTGCGCAATTCGAGTTTGCCTAGCTCGTAGAAGTATACGCGTACATCAACACAAAAATTTAGTGCTCGTCCGGGATTTGAACCCGGGATCTCCCGCTCCAAAGCAGGTATCATTGCCGCCTAGACCAACGAGCCAATATGCGATTGCATCAGGAGTCTATCAATATCAATATCAATATTGATAGACTCCTGATTGCATCGTATGACAGGTTTAGAGTTCCTTAGCAGTTGATATAGAAATTGCTGGCAGAAACACACAGCTTTCTTTAGTGAGAAAGCGATTGATTTCCATATATGGTATATCACAATAAATAAATGAATTTTTAAAAGAATAATAATATGCTGAAATAATAAAAACAATCCGTTAAATAAAGCATAAAGAAGTAAATTGGGCTTCGTCCGGGATTTGAACCCGGGACTCTCCGCACCAAAGCGAGAACATGCCCCTAGACAACGAGCGCAGTATGAATGTGCGTCGTATATGACAGGTTTAGTTCCTCAGCAGTTGATATAGAAGATAGGCTGGCAAGAAAAGCGCTAGCTTTCTTTAGTGAGAAAGCGATTGATTTCCATATGGTATATCACACTAAATAAATGAATTTTTAAAGAATAATATATATGCTGAAATAATAAAAAACATCCGTTAAATAAAGCATAATGAAGTAAAATTGGGCTCGTCCGGGATTTGACCCGGACTCCTCGCACCCTAAGCGAGAATCATACCCCTAGACCAACAGAGCCACTTCGAGACAGTTTGGCTTACTTGCTCTACTGTCTCATAAAACACGAACGCGGATGTTGATGTCACAGTGTGTGAAATGAATTCGCTAGTATCGCCAGTGCTTGGATTACTTGCTCATAATATAGAGGGACAAGCACTAAGGTAGATTAGACAGTGATATGGATATTTGAAAACAGTTGCTAGCTCTAACACTAGCGCTGCCCCAAGGAGCTAAATATAACAAGGAGAGGAAGCGGATTGGCTGTGGTGCTTTCGCCCTCAAGGGCGCCATCTAATTGGACCATAATCAGCTGAAACGGCTGTGCAGAGCCGAACACAAGGGAAAATAGGACACTAATCTGTTATAGGGTCTCTGCCGAACCCAAATTGCGCCAGATATGGCGGCGCTTCTAGCTCTCCTTGTTATATTTAGCTCCTTGGCCTGCCCTAGCTAGCTCAGCAGCAGTTTCATGCACTGGCAGCGGCATCAAGTCCGCCCCCACCACACTCACGGCTACAACACACATACCTGTGTGGCTGTGGCCACAGGCACTTGGAGCGTTTCAATAAAATATAATGCTAAATTAAATACGAAACGATCTATTTACTAACAAAGTCTTAATATTTCTCTATCTCCTTTTCACGCTATTATTTGCCGACAATTATAGCGTCGCGGCGGCAGCCAGCGTGTGTTGCAGATGAGCATTTGGACGGCATTTACAGGAAATTGTCGGCAATAATAAGGTGAGAGAAAACATTAAGACTTTGGTAGTAGGCCTAAATAGATTTCGTATTTATTTAGGCATTATATTTTATTGAAATGCCTGTGGCTGTGGCTGTGCTGTGGCTGTGGCAGAGCGATGCGATGTGTGCTTGAGTTAGCTCTGCAGGCGAGCGCGCTATAAAGTATTAGAGCTATAGTATATACACGTTCCTTATACCTGGTAGTTCTCTGCATTTTTAGTACCACTGCCGTGAGAATAGTCTTCCTCATCGAAGAATTTCTGAAATTCGTAAGCAATAGCTGAAAAAACTCTATTTGACAATGTACACCTGCAGACCTGTACGGCCGGCGCGTGTATGTATCACTGACTGTAGGTCTACCCCTGCAACCAGTATTAATATTAACCTAAAGAGTATATAGTCTACTATACTATAACTATAGTATGGTGGGTAAAAGGATCGTTAATTGGGATGGCGCGCGCTTAGAATTCATTTTCGCAAATGTATTGCGTGGCGTGCTCAGAGTGCAGTCATCTATATAATGTCACACACAGATGACCGATACTACACACGATGACAATTCTGGTATACCATACTGTTGCTGAGAGGGTCTATGTCCCCCGGGGTACTGCCGGAACATACCCTGCATGTTACGGTCCAGTATACCGGAACGTACCCTGGTACTATCTAATATGTCGGACCGTACCTCGCCTACTCCACTAACGAGTCTAGGGAGTCGCCTACGCCTATACTCCCTAACCCTAACCCTAATCCTAACCCTATCAAATAGTGACCAGGGTCTGTTCCGGCAGTACCCTGGGGGACATAGACCCTATGAGCCATACTGTAAAGTCCTCGATCGTTGCCACTGCCAAAGGCCATATCGTGTTTCACAGTGGCAATGATAGAGGGTTGTAGTACTGGAGCTAACCAAAGAGCTACCTGTTTCTAGCTCTAAGAAACAGTCCTACGTACATTGAAAGACCAAATGAAAGAGTGCGGGTTCATTGACGTTAGTCTCACAGCCTATATGTACAACGATAGGATTCGAAGAGTAAAAAATAACAAATTACCGAGAATAACTGTCGCAGCAACATTAATTGCATGTGGTGACAAATTCCTGGCTAAATTAAATTGATAAATTAGAAATTATGCTTGTGTCCGTGATTGTCACTCACCTGGTAACAGCAGATGTTATTCACTGGAGTACCACTGAGCTTTGCAATAACCGAGGCGATCAGCCAAACGACTGAGCGCGGACTGGGAACTAGGTTGCATGGCACGGGAGCCATGTCTGCACTATCCATATAGCCAACCCACACCTTAGCGCGAGCAAATTTCCACTCTCTATCCGCATTATCCTGGTGCATGCACAGAAATAAGATATATCTTAGTAATTATATGACACATATTGCTTTGAGTTCGGCTCCGGAAACACGAAATTCTGGCTTATCTGCTCTATAATTAATCCTGGCATAAAATTAGTCCTAATGTGCATGAATGTACATCTCTATATTCATGTATTTCTGAGATCATCGCATACATCACGACAGAGATGAAATGAAATTGCTGCCCTGATGAACTCACTGTCACTTTCTGGAAGCTGTTGGCCATCATGGCTATGAGCATGTTGAGGAAGACAACAACCACTATGACGTGGTAGCTGGCAAATAGCACGTAACCGACACCTGCAAAACACACGAAATTTACTATAACGTAAGAGAGATGGAGAGGGAGACAGGGAGAGAGCAGGGTAGAGAGAAAGAGGGGGAAGGAGAAGAAGAGGGAGATGGAGATAAGAGCGGTAGATCTAAGGATATAGGGGCAAGAGAAAATGATAGAAAGAGAGAGACAGCGAGAGAAATTGAGAGAGATAAGAGAAGAAAGGGGAAGAAGGGAGAGGGAATGAGAGAGAGGGGGGAATTCGATAGAGTGAGCAAGAAAGCTAGAAAGACAGGAAAGAGGAAAGGTGGGAAGGGGGGTAAAGGTGAAGAATAAAGGGAGGGGTGGAGAAAGGGAGAAGTACCAACCTTCTGTGAAAGAGTGTTTGTTAATAATGGGATGTGTGCTGTTGCCTAGGTTTTCGATGACAACGTCTGCTGACTCCACAGGTGACATCGCAAACACAGACCAAAACAGCGTCTTGAATGTTGACTGAAACCTGCACAGGGTAAACTTGCTTTAGCGTTCCTGCTTCAGTTTGTACTGTATTCTCACAAAATCTGATGTTCGATTTACTACTGCCACATTATAATGCACCATATTGTCTTAAACAGTTTCTCACAAAGTAAAATCAGGCTGGGTAAAGCTGCTCTTTCTAGGTGACACAGATAAATCTATTTTGTAAAAAGTGAAATCGTGCTCGGCAGAGGAAGTAATGACGTGAAGGTTGAAGTCAAACTATGCTGGCCAGGAAAATGAGGACGTATGGCACAGGTGAAAGCATATTGGTCAGGTGAAATGAAGACGTATGGCACAGGTGAAAGCATCTTCTCACTCTCACTCACACTGTCTCTATAGTATTATCTACCCCTACCCTACCTTCTCTTCTCCAACCCCCACCCATGCTCGATGGTCCGTGCTGGTTCTTCTGCATCTAGTTTTCAGTGTGCTACAGCTATGCTTCAATGTCCTCTTAACATGCTCAATGTCATGTCATGTCCTCTTGTCTATATCATGTCCTCTTGTCTATGTCATGCCCTCTTGTCTATGTCATGCCATGTCCTTTATGTCATGTCATGTCCTCATGTCTATGTCATGTCCTCATGTCTATGTCATGTCCTCTTGTCTATGTCATGTCCTCTATGTCCTCCACTTCAAGGTCCTCTATTTAACCATTTCTCATTTTCTACTTGGCATTTCATTTTTAGCTCGCCTTGACATCGTCAAGATGAGCTATTGTCATGGGGTGTCGTCCGTCCGTCAGTCCGTCCGTCAACATTTGGCTACGGTCAACGATAACTCAAGAACAGTTTGACCCACATGTTTCAAATTGCATATAGTTGTTACTCCTATGGGAGCGGTTTGAACGTCTTATTTTGGAGCACGCCAGTCGACCTACATTAGAGCCACATCCACTTTTTGGCAAAAATGGAAATGGCCATGAGGCAGTTCAGGTTCAACGGATTTTGCTCATTTCTAGTATGTGAATGAATAAGGAATGGCCTCAAAACATATCACACGGGTTTTGATATTTTTTTTAAATTAGGTAGATTTTGGCAATTTCACTATGCATTTCAGTGTCTGCCTACGGTCAACGATAACTCAAGAACCATTTGACCCACATGTTTCAAATTGCATACAGTTGTTACTCCTATGGGAGAGATTTGAACGTCCTATTTTGGAGCACAGGTCAGCAGGTGACCTACTTATCGAGCTACGCCGCACATTTGTGGCAAAAAATGGAACAATTGGCGCATGCTAAAATTCATTCAATTTTGTATAAATTTTTGGATATGTGAATGTGTAAGGGCGGAGCCCCAAAAACAGCTTGTTACATGGGGACCTAATGGGAAGAGAATGGACAACGCATCCTATAGCGTTAATTTCGCGTCTAACTGGTTAACAACATCTAGGCAATGCATACACTATACTACGTGTAATAATTGTGTTTTAGAATTCTTTAACGTTATCAACGTAATGATTGACTGGAAAAATAATTTTATTGTTTTTACGTTTGCGGCGATATTCGAACATAAACCAAACATGGACGATCTATTTAGGCCGTAAGCCGCCATCTCTAGCGTCAAGCATCTTCAAGACTTTCAGATCTGAAACAGTTCTATGTTTGCAAAGGCGAATCAAAACTTATGCATATATCATTTATCAGAGTATAAATACATGGGAGTTCTGCGCCAATATATACTCTTAGCTTTATATTATCCGCCCTCGGCGCCTCTTGCTACTGCAACACGCCCAAAGTGAGCTAACCAGTGCCATTGACCACTTTTCAATTGTTGTTTAATCTTAGACGTATTGCGCTTGGCAGTAAAAGTGAAGGAAGGGTATGGACTTAGAGCATTGAAGGCGAATACGTGAACAGCATTTACACTCCCTGAAGACGTTAAGATTTTCTTTCTGTGGTATGAGGCTAAAGCTGCCTAATTTTTATAGTATTGGCATGATCCAACTGTTCCCGAGGTGACGGACAGGACTATGAGGCTAAGTCGCCCAGAAACTCATAAGGTCGAGCGGTCCTAGACTGCGTACGAAAAGGCCGAGGCGAATTAGCCTGAGCGGCAAGAGAATAGCAATGCTACAAAGCATCGAGGCGAGAGAACGCAGTGAGTGCAAGCGAATCTACCGCGACCTATCATTGTTGTGATCCTCTGGTGCTTGGCCTAGAAGAATTAAAGCTGAAAGAGCTCCCGAGCGAAAGTGAAAATGCCTTGAGCAACATGGTCAGTGAGGCGTTGGATGCGGGGGAAGACTTAACGGCAACAGCTTCTCCAAAACAGGGCGCCTATAACACGCTAAAGATATTCTAGTCCAAGATTTGGCAGAGGGAGTGGGACAAGGGCCAGCAGGATGTGGCAGAGATGATTGAGTGACCAAAAGCACCTGAAATGACGGCAACAAAAATAGTGGCAGGTAAAGAGTAAGTATAAAGACGGAGCGATACCGCCAGCCAGAATAAGGGGTGCGCATGGACACGGCGATTTACCCTTCCACCTTCATTTTACGTGACAGTTGACGAGCAAAAAAGCTCCATTGTGCGAACCGCTGAAAGGAAAAATGGTTCGATGAGGACATACTCTCGTTAGTTCGAAAGAAGGATTACGTAGCAAAGTATTCAATGCAAGCCTTTTGCTAACTGTCGAGTAAAGCTTATTGCGGCTGGAGGAGGCCTAAGGGATAATATGTCCTGTTGAGATGGTAAAGGGTGGAAACTGGCAAGTGTAATGAATTTTGAGAGAAGATGTTGGCTTAATTTTTGTATTACCAGTTTTTTTCTTATGCGTTCAACTGTCATATTGGCCGTACGGACACAGTGTCAAGAACAATCGATATTGCTAAGCGGCGATCACCATCGCACTGCATTCAAAGGGATACAAGTAGTATTAAGATGTGCATACAACCTAGTGTTTTGAGCTGCATTTTTTTATTGTATTAGATAGATTTAAGATGCTATTTAGACACCATGATATGCGCTAAATGTGACATTATGACCGTTAGTTCGAACTCTTTGTTAAAGTATTGGTTAAAGATTCATTGTATTAGAGTTTCACAAGGTTATAAGCAAGTGTTTATAATTGTTAGATGTAAATTTGAAAATGGAAAGTGCTGTTTATCTAAAAATTATAAGGTGCTAGATAAAAACGTGTAAAAGTTTATGTCTGTTGTCACTATCTCCCTATCGATCTAGTGAGGCCCTAAACATTTCTGTTTATATTATGCAATTGAACGTAATATTCGCATATATTTATATTTCGTGTCATTTCTTCTTGACTGCCTAGAAGTGGGGCAGGATTGGAGGTGGTTGTCGTTCTGCTCATTTTACGGAACGAAATTAGTTATTTACTGTATGACAATATTAATTTTCTGTTAATAATTATAATTACAATATAATAGGCTTAGCGAAGCAACAGAAATATAAATACAGTTTTACATGTATATAACACATATATGTCCTAATCACCGACCAACAATCCCTTGAAGGTTGCTCAAAGCCCTTAATCAGCTGTTAAGCTGCCATTTCTATTGGGAGTGATCACTTATACAGCAGTGCAGAATGAACTCGTATTCATTCTTCTGGGGGTACGGAAATTTGCCTGTTAATACAAATCTTTCGGCAGGCAGAAATGTTGGGGGTTGTCACTGGGCGGATTTCCATTGCACGGCGAACTGGCCTGACCATGTGGGCCTTTCTCGAAGAATTCAGGCCGTGTTTTGACGACCTGCCACTGCTTGTTACACGCGTAGTAACCAGCTCTTTTCTTTGCAAGCTCTTCCAGACTGACTTTTGTGTGTCATCTGCGGTGTGCTCGTCTCTACTTCATCTATACATCAACGTGTTGTTATTTATGCAGCTGTCATCAGAGCTTTTGAATTACTATTTTCTAGAGTTACAGCTTTTAGTATAAGCCAAATGATGTGCGGGATTATATGATGTGCTGAACTCATTTAACTACAGCGCACATTCAACAACAGTGAGAGTCGTGAGACTCTATGGGTTCTTCCACATAGTATCTGGTGTTTGCCTTAATCTCATCGGAGGTCTCATCTCTATCGAACGGCATTCCTGTATATTTTTTTTCTTTATCTGCTTCACATACCGCATTCACTCCCATCCACCTTACTCACATACCATGCACTACCACATTCCGCTCTACTGCTCCAGCCATCTCAATGCTTACCTAATAATTCAAGGGGATTATTAGCGTGGGATATAAACGTACTCAAATCAGCTTATTGCCTATGCCCATAAAATTTGCCTTAATTGGGCCATCACTATTCGTTGGGGTGCTCACTCGGCCGCGCTCGGCATACGATCTCCGCAAAGCCCCACATGGCTTTGCCGAACTCCCGCTATCAGAAAGAAGAGAGAGAGGAAGGAAGATATACCAAAAAATATATAAAATACAGAGAAGAAACACACAAGAGGAACAAAAAAAATATAAAAAAAATTAAAATAATGTGATAATAAGGAAATATAATAAGAAAGCCAAAAACAATCCTATAAAAAACAGAAGTTCGCCATGCTCCCACTCGACATCTCAACACACACGCCAAGCCAATACACAGAGCTCCTTTGGGCACACCCATCCCACTCCCACCAGCACCTACTATCACAGCCTCGGCGTGACTCAAGGGCGTGCTCACTAATCCCCAATCACCTATACAAGAGGCTCCTGCCCTCAAGCTCCCCGCACACCTATCACAGGGCTGCCATGCCGCCCTCACTCTCCCCACACCTGCTATCACAGTTCCTGCTCGCTGCACTCATCGCACACCACCATGCACAAGATCATCCAGGGGAGTATGGCTGACACTTGCCCGTGCTTGAGGGCGGGGATCGGTAGATGCGATAACGTAACTGTAAATTATCTATATGTTAAGCGGTTTAGGCGTTAAGGGTAAGTCCCCATTCATGCGGCGTAGCGCCCTGCACTCCCGGCCACACCATACTTTAATCCGACCAATTCATCCTGCCCCCTCACTGCCCCGCACACTACCTATCCCCACAGTGTCACGTGCTGCTGTCCCTCACTGCTCATTCACCCACTCCACCGACCTACAGCTCTCGCCCCTCCATCGGGCTAGCGGGCGAGATTAGCCCGTAGGCCGACATCCTTAACACGATTTAGTGGAATAATCAGGATAGGAACGAAGTACGGTCCCGGCCCACTAATTATGATAGTACCGCCTCGAGCAGAGCATATAAATCCAACGTTGAAATTATATGCTCTTGGTAACCGGAGACGGAAAGGGTATCGTCTCCGGCACTACTCCAGGCTGGTGAACGATAGGACCGCTCGGAGTCGGAAGCGCGTGAATAAAAAAAATTAAGTGGTATGGGCGTGGAGAAAGGTGGCGCTAGTGTCCTCCCGGTAGGTCTAGACTGAGTGATGATGCGCGTGGCGAGAGACAAATGAGCTCGGGATTCGGCGTAGGGAATCTATTAATACAGTTATCCGCGGTGGCGTAACCGATTGAGTACCGGGCGCGTCGCGCGCGTATCGGTCCGGACTGAACTGAGGGTCGTTTTTTTTTTTTTTTTATTTTTTGTTTTTATTTTTTTGTTTAATTTTTTTTTCATACGCCACCGTCCCCAAATGCCTAGATCCGAACCCCTTAAACCTAATGAGACGTAAACCCCTAAAACCAAATATCAAATAAATGACCAAGGTACGTTCGCCAAGGTAACTGGGGACATGAGACACCTCATGACATTAACTAAGTTACACAAAATAAGTCATGCTAATAGCTTACTGCTTTATTTCATCGTAGAGATGACGGATAAAGGGTCACAATCAACATGAAGAACTAAAGCAGTATGTTGAAGCTGGCTCACGACCGCGGTACTAAGTCATACCAGCAATTCCGTCACCAGAATGTGAACACTGCAATGGTCTCCTGTGCTCTGCATAATTACGCAAATTACATGATGACAATCACAGACAGACAAATAGGCTGTGAAAATACGTTACCATGACCGCTAGCTATAATAGCATTGTTATTTCTCGCTTCATTAAATTTGTTCGAAGTACTGGCGATAGTAGCCGTACAGTGTCAGTAATCTTGAGATAGGAATAGCGTAAGGGACGTGATGTCGAAGTGATGTCTAACTGGCAATAGCTTAGAGAGATTAGCTTTGCGTAAACATATTTTAGCGACATAGATGATAGCGGTCCGTATGGTGCGTGTGGGGGAATTGAAGGGGCAGGACTGTGATAGCAGGTGTGGAGGGAGTCAGCGGCTAGGAGATCTGGCTCCCTGTATGTAAAGTGTGGATGAGGGGTCAGGAAGCTGTGATCTTAGTAGTTGAAGGGGAGTGTTGGCGGCAGGAGCTGCTGATAGTTACTGTAGTGGGGAGTTAAGGGGGCAGGAGCTGTGAGTATTAGGGTGTGGGGCGAGTGAGGCGGCAAGAGCTGTGATGTAGGTGTGGGGAGTAGGAGGGGCATGCAGTTGTGAATAGTAAGTGTGGGGGATCGGAGGAACAGGAGCTGTGATAAGTAGAGTGTGAGGGAGTGAGGGCAGGACTGTGAATAGAGGGTGTGGGGAGTGAGGGAGCAGAGACTAATGATGAGTAGCTGTGGGGGGAGTGAGGGGCAGAAACAGATGATGGTGATGTGGAAGATTGAGGAGCAGGAATACTGTGAATCAGGGTAGGTGTGGTGAGTGGCAGAACCTTGATGAGTGAGATGTGGAGAGCAGAGCGAGCAGAGTAGCTCGGGAATAGTATATAGTGGAAGTAGTGCGCAGGGCAGGCTGATACATGGTGGGGTGTGGAGAAGTAGGGAGCAGATGCTGTGATAGTATAAATGTTAGTGGGTGGAAGGAAGCAAGGACTCGTATGTGGTGTCGGGGAGTGATGGAGCAGGAACTGTGATAGGTTGGGTGTGGGGGAAGGTGGAAGGCAGAGTTGTGAAATAGATAAGAGTGTGAAGGGAGTGGCAGGGGCAGGAGCCATGTGAAGTGGGATGTGCACGAGAGTGAGAAAGGCAGGAAACGGTGATAGCAGGTGTGGAGGGAGTAAGGGGCCAGCGAACTTTGAATAGTGGTGGGGAGTGAGGCAGGACTGATGGATAGTGTCGGGAGTAGGGGCAGTAAGCCGTGATATGATGTGTGGCTGGGAGGAGGGAGCAGGAGTCTTAGGATGGTGGGTGTGGGAGAGGAGGAGCAAGGATACTCTATAGCAGGTGTGGGGGAGTGAGGGCGGACTGTGATTGAAGATATGGCAAAGTCGTATAAGAATAATACGCTACTTGCATAGGGAGATTGAGGTGGGGCAGAACAGTGGTGGGGTGTCGGGAGGAAAACAAAGCCGTGATAAATGAATAGTGTTAGATGCAGTTACTCTCACTAGATGATGCCTGAGTTTAAGACTGTCAACAACTTCATAGGCAAATTCTGATCTGCTTCAGACGCTCCTGATGATCAGCTCTACAGCGCTACATCAAGCGGTAAGTATGAGACGAGCAACGAACCAGTGACCACTCAACATCATGGAACTGCATAGCAAGAAGCTGATACTTGAGATCAGCTGACGCATAAACCCATTTCAGAGCAATGCCAACCATTGCGAAGAATGCCCATGCACCCAACTTCTGACTCCGAGTGATGAAACGAATTCTCAGAGAATTAAATTAACGAACAGTTATGCCTCACGTTAATGTTCACTCCAATACGAATATGGCGTAAGCTATATAAAGCATGATCAACTCAAAAGGATGTGTCTGTGAATAGACTATATGCTGATATACATAAACTGTAATTATATTCTGATTAGCTGCTAAGGCTATATTTATTTAAAGTTAAGATTAATGAATTCATATTAATACATTTATATAGTGATTAGGATGATGTAATGGCATTCATTATTGCCAAAATTTTAAATTAACACAATTTTATAGACTGTGTAATTTATAACTTGACATGGGATGTAAAGTCGTAAGACTAATGAAAAAATAGCATATCGTCTAACTGCTAAATTCTATGAACAATGAAAAGCCAAAACATGTATACAAATATAATACTATGCATAACTATTAATGAAGGTCTAGGTGAGAGATGAGCAATATCGATTGTTTACTGTGCGTGGCAATATGACAGTTTGAAGAAATAAGAAACGTGTATATATAGCAAAAAATACCGACACATCTTTCTAGAATCCTTAGAACATCATTGCAGTTCGACTTGCCCTCAGTCAAGGCATATAGTTCCCTAGCTTCCTCCAGGAATGAGTTCCGTTCATCGATTAAGAGAGCAAAAGGTGAGAATTTCTAGCGTACATTTCATTCGAAATACAGGTGGTACTCATCGAGCCATGCTTTCTTTCAGTGCGCACAATGGACATTTTGTCAACGTGCACGTTAAAAATAAGATGGAGTAAATCGTGTCAAGCGCACCCTTAATTTTCTTGGCTGCGTATACCGATACCGGTTTATACTTATACTCTACTGCCACCCTAAATTTTAGTGGGTCATCTGTCAGTGCTTTTGGTCTTCATCCAGATCTCACAAAAAAGGTGTGTGAGAAAAGACCCATCACTTTTGTCTGGCTTGCCCCACTTCCGTCATGAAATCATGAATATACATCTTGGTGTAATGTAATAGAGCCTCTGTGTGAGCGAAGCTGTTGCCGTTAAGCTCACCGGGATAAGCCACGATCTACCTACAAGGACCATGGTTTCGTCATAGGTTCACTTTTTCGGGACTGGCTTCAAATTAAGTTCAAAAAAAGCACAGTAGATCCCTGTGAAGTGGGTAAGATTCGCTTGCACTCATCGCGTCTTACAAGCCCACGAGTGAGTGATGAATCATTTATACTAATGGCGAGGATAATATTGCGCTGGGGGCGTGCATGGCCTTTGCGTGCATGTGAGCGGATGAACGGTGCAGGGGGACACCGGTGTGGATGAGTTTTGTCGTCAGGCGGAACGGTTGATAGCTGCGAATCGAGGGTCTGGTGGTCGACTGGGATCGGAGATTTGCATGCAACATACATTAGAAATGCGAGGAGAGCGGGGTTGCTCATTGTGCACAACAGAGATGAAAGTCGGGCGGTGTATGGAATGGTAGAAATTCGTGTGAGCGGGGGATTCGCCTTGTCAATTCAGCATAGACACTGTCCTCATGTTACTGGCAGAGAAAAACGTCGAAAGATGAAACACGAAGGATGAAAGTGGACAAATCGGCGATAGGCTGTGAGTAAGAGGACTGCACGGGCGATGGTGGTGGAGTAGTGAGGTGATCGACGGATGGAGGGAAGGAGGGAGGCAGGGGGATATATGAAAGGAGAAGAGGGTAGTATGGAGGGAGAACTGCGGCCGATTATATGCTCTTAGAGATAAGTGATATAAATGGAACAGTTAAAGTTTTTGGAATGCGCGAAAAATAAAATGTTGTCAGGAGCGATGAAGTACGTGATAATCTGCTGACGGAGGACAAGAATGGCTTGATCCCTAAAGATACGCAGTCTAACAAAAAGCATATTTGGTTAATTAAAGAGAAAAAAAACGGGACGCAAAGAGTAAACAAGTAAAAGATTCAGTCAAAATTCTGGTATACGAAGCAATCTTAAAACCACAGAAAAACCAATATCTAATCGTATTATAGGATGATTGTAGAAGGGTTGTATAACCAATTAGATCGCGCAATAAACGCTAGATAGACGTTTCTCTCTCCCATAGGAGTGAAAACTGTTATTGGGCTGCATCTTACACATTCACATTACCAAAATTAACAAAATTTGAATGAATTTAGATGGCCATATATTCATTTGTTTTTGCAAACAGTGGTCTCACTCGAAGTAGGTCAAACCTCTGGTAGGTTCTTCCAAAATAGACCTTCAACTTCTCCCATAGATAATCAACTGTAGCAATTTGAAACATGAGGGTCAAATGTTCTTGGAGTTTTAATCCGTTGACGCGTTAGGCAGAACACTGAATGATTTCATATGAAATTGCAAATCTCCTAATTGAAAAATAATCAAACCTGTGATGAGATGATTGGGCCATTTATCTTTAATTCTATATTTTCTAAACATACTAGAATTTAATATCTCGCATTAGTCGAAATCCGTGTGAACCAGAATGCGCATGGATCAGTTTGTTTACCATCTGATTTTTCTTCTGATCGCAATAAAAAGTGGTTGTGCGCGCTCTGAATTTAGGTCAAACTGATGTGCTCCAAAATTAGTGACTCTCAAAACCAAGGCTCCCGATAGATAACAAACGTGGTAATGCAATTACCAATCATTCGTGGGTCGATAACGTTTGCTGATTATCGTTGCCCCTAGCCAATGTATGTACGGACCGGCCTGGAGCGGCGGACGAAATCTTGTTCATAATAATGAAATGCCTCTTTAACGAATCGTACGCAGCTTAGAACTCATAAAATATAAATGAATTAGTAATACAAATAAGCACAGGATCGCTTGCAAAATAATGAGAAGTATTGAGGGGGTACCAATTAGAATGGAGATGACAGTTAGAACAAAAGAGGAAACGTGAACAAGAAATTGTAGGACATCGACTATAAGACATAGGACATCACATGCCAATATGTATAAGGTAATAACAAATAGAAATCATATAAAAATTAAGAACAGAATGTGACCATGACATATTGAAACACTTAGGGACATGAGTGTGATATGACAGAGGGCATGGACCATAGAATATAAAGAAGATACAATAGTTAAGCGTAGTAATCAATTGTTAAGATAAGCTCATTATCCAACTATCCATGAAAAGAGCAAAAGAGTTACAGCCATAATGAAATTACACGCACGACGCCGATCAAGAGAGCATGGGTGGTGCTGAGTTCGATAATTAAGGTAGTAAAGCGTAGGGGCTCGAATTTCTCTGGGATGGGGTAAAGCAGATACAATGAAGAAATTGAAACCGTTATGTCAATTTCTTTAAGATTGGAGATAGGATTATGTCAACATGATGCTCGAGTGAAAAGAAACGTGGGAAGAAGGAAGGCAAAAAAGTGAACGGAGAAAGCACACGTGGAGCAAAAGGTGATAAGAGAGCGAAGACGAAGAGAGAGGAAAGAGAGAGCTAGTAGAGGAATGAGGAGAGAGAGAGAGAGAGAGAAGAAGGAGAGAAGAGAGGAGAGGAAAGAACCAGACAAGGAAGGAAAGATCAGAAGAGTAGAGAAAGAGGGAACAAAGAGAAGGAGATAAACTAGCATATAAAGAGCGTTAAGATAATGAGCATAGAAGATAAGGAAAGAGTAGCCAATTAGCGCGAACTAATAGAGAGGCAGGTATGCAGAGATGTAAACGGAGTCATAAGAGCGAGAATTAAGACTAGTAGAAAAGACAATGCTCGCAAGGCAGGACAGGCCGCATCAATATCCTGCTAAGACCAATAGTACCGAGAGCATCTCAGGTGTTGCGGCAAGCAGAACGTGGTGGATGTTAGAAACAACGGCTACGCAAGTTGGATGAAAGCAGCAGTCCAGGCTACCTTGCGGCATTCCGGCACAGGCCACCCCATGCGTGTCCCGGCAAAACATGTCCGAGAACCCGTAAGCGATCAGGAGACAATAAGAGATAACAGAGTCAGACGAGTATTGGCTAGACCCATAGAGAAGTCGGCAGTTGGAAGAATTAATATGCAGTGAGCAGGTATGTGCGTGGCCACTTCGGACGGTTTCATGTTTATTGTACACTGCCGTCGTTGTTTTGTCTTGATAGTTGAATGAATTAACTACTGCAGGCATTCTGTTTCGACAGCAGTATTTCATACATTGTATTTAATATTATCAGAGGTTCATTGGGTAGTAAAGACACATCGATGTGAACAATTAATACTTATTAGATATTCTGAGAGGCAAAATTAAGACTATTTTCAGCGATATGTCTGAGGAGATATCAACCGAGGGACTAATTTAAAGTACACTATAACA